>NC_056561.1:43339994-43384964 GCF_013358625.1 Macadamia integrifolia | reverse complement strand
TGATGATGAACTTAGTTTATTCACTTTATTGATTTGTTTTCTTGATGAATATCTTACATTGGTATGAATATAAACATTTAATATTTATTTAGCATATGAGTAATAGGATTTAACTAGTATTTGAGTCAAATAGATTGGTTTTATAAAAAAAAAGTACACAAGAACGCTTTAGTCAATAAGGCGACGCTTTATGCCCGCCTTATTGCTAAGGCGCTCCGACAGACCCTCAAACGCCTTAGTCGCACCAGCGCCTTAAAAACTATGGTTATGACCAACAGAAGAGGCTAAGGAGTTAAGGGGCACTGGTCGAGGCGACAGATGAAGCACGGAAGAGGGAAGCATCGGGGAAGGGAAGGCGGGGTGGCAAGGAAGAAGCAGGTTGTGCAAAAGGAAGAAGTGAATCAGAGGGGGACACGAGTCCAACCTGGGCGACGGAAACAGGGGAGCAAGGTGGAAAATCAGAGGTAGGTAGAAGAGAGAGATCATATCCATCAATTGTTACATCAAGATTCTCGAGGTCCGAGAATTGATTGTTACCGGCGGTCACAAGAGACAACGAAGATCCATCGGTCCGAACATAAGTCTTCCCAGAGGCGGCTGCAGTGGTCAAGTTTTCTAACGAAAGATGACTGAGTTCAGAGACACTATTGTTCCTGATGATATTATTATTCTTTTTTTCCTTTGAACAGTGAACTCAACACCGTTTGAATCAACCGGCATAGCAGCCATCATCTCTGGCGGGGCATGCAAGCAATCAGAAGGTTGGTTTTTGACACAGAGCGCCGTGGAGTGGCCGACGACTTTACAAAGGGAGCATGATGGAGGCCGCCAGTCATACTTCACCTCTTGACTAAAGGAGTGTCCTTTGCCATCGATTACACTCATAGAGGAGGGAAGATCTTGGTCTGCTTGGACCTCAATACAAACTCTAGCAAAGAACAGCCTGTCAATGATCTTCGTTCGCTTATTTGAGTATAAGGGCTTACCGATGATGGATCCACAAACCAATAGGGCACCAGAAATGGAGAAGGAGATTAGGAAAGGTGACCCACAGGGGAATGGAGGAAAGTTCAGTGTGGTTAAAGGAGGTGTATTGATCCCACTGGCGCAGGAAAATTGGTTTTTTCCCCACAAACCAGGGGCCACCATCCAAGGCAAAGGTTTTGTCCAGAGGGGAGGAGAAGTCGAAAATGAAGGTACCATTTTCAAGCACAAAGGTGGAGAGAGTTCCGGAAGGTTTCCATTGTTTAAGAAGAGAAGCCTTAACAAGGGGAAAAGGTGGGCGGCTGCCAAGGAAGGAACCAACAATGCAGTTGCTCCATCGGAGAATTCCTGAATCCAGAAGCCCAGGCGGGCACAGTCCAACAAGTGTGGAATTGAGAGAAGCAGGAGGAATTTTTCCATTTTAATGAAATTTCGAAAAACTTCAATTTTGTGAGTTTTTGCCAAATTACTTCCACATCTTTGTAATGAACCCATGCATCGTTGTAATGAACGTATGCATAACATTTAATAATAATGAAATGGTTTCTAATTTTATGTTTATGCATTCATAAATCATATTTTAGCTGTCTTAATTGAATTATGTGCTTTAGTACTAAATTTTATGTATACAGCATCGTACAACATACTCTAGCAACCTAGGGTTGAAGGCCAAACTACCATTCTGAGTGTGTGTGTGTGTGTGTGTGTGTTTTTACAATCTAAGGGCTCCACTATGTTTAAAGGGGCTAAAATAGGGTTTCCTACAAGTTTCGGGAACTAATTTGGCCAACTGGGCCTCGAAATAATCAATCGAAACCAGTTTTGAGCCTGCCTGAAACCAGGCTTGAAACTGAATCCTGAACCTTGACTGGGACATACAAAAAAGCAAGCTTCTCAGCCCTGGTTTGTCAGGAAAATAGTCTAGACCTGAGCCTGGGTTGCAATCGATTGATTTATTGATTCCTAATATAGGATTAGGGTTGGCTGGCTGCATCACGGCTCTGTTAAGATCATCTCAAACAGCCACCATGTTGAGCAATGTGGAGGGCTGAGCTGATCAAACCTATCATTGGATGTATACCTCTTGGATAAGACATGTCAAATTTCAGGCCCTATCTGAACCATATGGCATGGAAAAATGCATCTGTTATCAGGTGGATGAATTGTGACATGGAAAAACAGGTCAACATAATTGAGTGCCAACTGAGCTGGCACATGGTAGATATTTACGACCATATTGACAAGGTTATGTTAATGGGCTGTGAAGGAAACTTTAGCCTTTTATTATTTTGTGAAACTTCCCACAGGCTTTTGAGTCACTTCCCTTGCTCATTTGACATGAAACTTGACTTCTGAGATTGGTACAGTGTCCTCTACCAATCAGTTGGACTCACTCATTTGTATCCATTGCTGGAAGCAAGTTGATCTAATTTTGACACTTGGATGAACCCTTAAGATTCAACTTCCTGAGTGAACATGAAGTTACATAAAAATATTAACATTTTTTATGCATGCAAAATTTTCAATTAATTTTTTGATTGACTGGAACTGAATTTTATCCAAACAAACCCACACCATATTTTACCTATCCATCACTTCATCATGTCAGTCAAAGAATCACCTGTGGGACGCATAGAATCAGACCATGGGAAGTTGGAACCAACATGCACCATATGACTCACATATCATAGGTCAGAATCAGATTATGGACCAAGTCTACCATAGAGGCACTTTTCCCATCAAGGATAGTTTAACTGATTGTGATGGGGATGTGTATCCAACAAGGATCTGTCAGAACAGTATCTCCAAATTGCCATGGCATCAGCAACCCCCCTCCCTCAACCCCCCAAAAGGAAGAACAATAAGAGGAATCAGGTCAATTGCTTACATGACATGTACGACATGGCTGCTAGTGCTGCACCCCGATGCATAGCTGTGCAGCATATAGCTGCCTTCTGGAATGAAATTTCAAGAAGAGTGCCAGAAATAGCCAGCACTTCCTACAAGACAGATCAAGCCATACAACAATTTATTTGATTTTCTTCTCCCAAACAGTCAAATCAAATTGGATGATTCAAAACAAACTAGAACAATGTTCCTTTTGGTACAGTCTTGCTGCTTGCGAAAGAAAATACACACACACACACAATTCACATGACAGAAGAATTAAACCTTTGGACAGCCACGAACAAATGCAGATGCAAAGTTAGTGTAGGCCTCCACTAAGTCAGGCTCCTGGTCACATATATATGAAGAACTAAGAGACAGTATCGAAGTTGCAGAGGTGAACTTCTCAAAGGCGTTGATAAACAGAGGTCCATATTCTTCTGTATGACCAAATTCTTCAATCACAACAGCAGCTGATAAAGAGGAATTTCCCAGAAGAGAAGACCATGAATAAGTTAAGCGAAACATACTTGATCACTGCCACCAAGAATAAAAGAAATCCATATTTCATCTCATATCACATGTTGAAAAATGAAACAAAGTCAAAGATGAAGTAGACATAGGCCTAAACAAAAGCAGGACAGAAGTGAGTTGTAATTTAAGCAGTCAGGAATTGTAGCAATTATGACTTCTATGTCATAAGGCGTATTTAGGAATGTAGAAACCTTGGATAGTCATCTTACTAATGTACCCAGGGGCAAAGCCAAGGGGTACTTGGGCTTAAGCTTTTGAAAATGTCCTTAATGAGGAAGGGAGTTACAGCACTTGGGGGCACCATGGCCACCCTTAAGTTTCCTGTGTCCCATGTATATGCACGGCTCCCATACCACCTTTTCTATATATTACATGCTATCTTTACTTGCACAAATTTGTTTTTAGAAAATAAATGAAAATTAATATATCTGCAATCTAATGTATTTTGAAAAATATGATATAAAAAATAAAATTTGACATAGAATACAATTACTACAGGAGAAAAACATTAAGAAGGTGACGCCATTATGTTTTTTTTGAATGAATAAATAACTCAATAACAAGAAGCAGCAAAAAACAAGAGACCCAGAGGGATGGGGGGGGGAAGAGAGGAAAAGAGAAGCAAAAAAGGGGAGGGGAGAACAAACAAGACAACACAGCCGAAGCAACTAGGGAGCAGCAAAATAGAAGTGAGCAAACCCTAGGAGACAACAATAAGCCTGTTCCATGGGGAATCCCTTAAATGACGATAGAGGAGCATGGCAAGCTTAGAACTTACATAAAAAAAGATGGGTTTCCAAAAAGATTCCGCTCCATTCAAATTTAGTTGATGGAGGAGTAAAAAGCAAGTTTACTGGTGGTGTTTCATAAATATAGCTACCTGCAAAAGTCATGTCAACATAAGTCCACTCTCTCAAAGGGGGAGAATAGACCTTTTGGAGGGCCAATAACAGCGGAGGAGGTGAGGCAAAAGGGAAAGATAAGAAAATACAATTGGCATCTTCAATACCATTCCAACAGAAGCAGCAGGTAGAGGGGACCTAGATGTGTTTGTATGTTAAGAAAGACTAGGCGGGAAGACAGTTGGAGAGAGCACGCCAAGCAATGAAAGGAGGGGCGTGGGATGTGACCTTTGAACCAAACAATATTCCTCCACGGAACGAAGGGACCAAAAGACTTTATCAGCTCTTACTAGATCCCAGACAGAGGAGCTAAAAAGGCGAGGGGGACCAAAAGACTTCATCGACTCTTCCTCAGTGGCCAAAAGGAATGGGAGGGAGATCCAACAAAAGATCCAAGAAAGGCGGAAGAGACGAAGGGCATACCTATGGTAAGTATCTGTGTATCGTACTGTATCAGTCGACATCGATACAACACATGTATTTTAAAAAATTCTATATATTGAAGTGTATCATACGATATGCTCTGATTTGTACTGATACTCTCGATACGTACAATTGAGCATTGGGCAATTGAATTACATGTGTATCGGTTTGATACTCACCGATACGCAACTGATACTCACCGATACGCAACTGATACTCATCGATACTCACTGTACTTATCTACAGAACCCATTTCACTTTCAAAAAAGAGCTTGTTCTTCTTGCTAGCAATACTTAAGTTTCCAAAATTTGAAGTACAACTGCACTCTTACCCAACATATCTCACAATCTTGATTCACCATTCTTTCATATCCACCTCGCCGTGAATTATGGCATCCTCATATTGATCATCTCCTCCAATTTACATTTGCAGAGTCCTTCCAGCCAAATAAGTGTCTTCTGTTTGATTTCTCCATTCCATTTAACTCTTAATTTCTATAAGAATCATCACGACAACTAATGTCATCATTTCCATTTAATGTTAATTGCAACAAGCCAATTGTGCTAATCCTTCACAAAATTGAACTTTGTATCTCATGTCATGATTGCTCAAGCTACTACCATCCCTTTTGCAGTGTTCTAGTAGTATTTTTTATAAGAAGTTGGATGGCAAGATCAAACAACTAAGTTTGCTTTACTTCCTTTTTCTTTTTTTCTTTTTTTTTTGCTATGTCTGAGTAGATTTAGGCAAAACAAACTAAAACATTGCATCAAACATGAATTATTGCATCAATTTGTTTCACAGATTTTAAAATTTCTTAGAAAGTCGACAATATACCATTCCTACATGTAAGAAACCTTATCCTTTTGAACAATTTCAATTGAATACACTTGTCTCTCAATACGGTGTTCTCCATTTTAGTGTTTATACATGATACATGTTATATATAGCTTTTTTTTTTTTTTAATACGAAAGTTTATTAGAAAATGTTTCTTGTCCATTTATGTGTGTATCTTAGCATATCTCCGATACGATATCCTCTGATACATATCTTAAATTTACCGACCGATACTGATACTTTAATCCTTGGGGACACCAAGCACTGTTAGAGATGATGGAAACAATAGGGGCATTTCTAGGTAGACCGGAAGAGTAAATGGTCCTAGTAGATACCAAGGAAAGGAAGATGCCTAAAGGATGCCAAGGGTAAAGCCAGAGAGAGCTGGAAGTGTCGTCTCCAATGGAGGAGCAGGTGGCTCCAAGAGTCGTGTGCCTATCAAGGAGACTATTGCTAGAGCTAGGAAAGCATCTAGAGAAGGGGAAAAGTCCAAAGGGAGTCTTTACGAAGGAAAGAGGAGTAGAACTAGGATACCTAGATGCTATTCTACTTGGACGCAAGCTTCCATATAAGCTTAAGGATACCTACAAAATTAACATCTTTGATTCTCCCGAGACCCCAGGCCACCTTCAGCTATGGGAAAGCAAACAAAAAGACTATTTAAGAAGGAGGAATTTAGCAGAGAAGAGATTCTGCAACCTTGATGGTGGATTGAGGAAGCACAAAGACACCCGACCAGTAAAGGTAGAAAGATTGGAGCACCGATCTGACAAGCATAAGGTGCCCCACATAGGAGAGAAGCTTGCCTTTCCAAAGCTACAACCATTTTTTCATGAGGTCCAGCATAGGGGTACAATGGTGAGTGGATAATCTAGGGGTGATGAGGGGAAGACAAGATATTGATCAAGAGAGAACCAAGGGCAAAGCCAGTCAGCTAGAGAAGGCGAGACTTGGAAGCATTAGGACACCAACAACAAAAAAAGGGATTTAAGGAGATTGATGCGAAGACCAGAGAGAGATTCAAAAATACACAAAAAGGACATGATAAACTCAATAGCAGTGGAGTCAGCTCTAGAGAAAATCATAAGGTCATCAACGAAAGCAAGATGAGTGATACTGAGGGCCTTGCATTTGGGAAGGGGGGAGATGAGGTAGAAGTCAGTGCTAGATTGGATGGATCTAGAAATGACCTCGGGAAAGGTAGAAGAGGAAAAACAATTGAAGTCATTATGTTAATTGGATATGCTGCGTTATTTGAGCCTTGTAAATGATTTATATGGCCAATTCAAATTTCATGGTTTGTCTCATCAAATAGTGCAAATGAAAAATTCATTTGCTCTTAGATTATCACCCACTCAATTATTTGTGAAATATCAACTCTTTAAACCATATGATCCATTGGGCACTAAAAAATAAGCCTATTGCTCCATCCTTGGTCCAGTCTAACCCAGCCGATGGCCATGGCTTGCTGCTGCATCTTCTCCCTGGCTTAAAAAAACTCATCCACAAGTTTTGTAGTGACGCAGAATCAGATCCGCACGATCATCCTTCATTCTGAAGTAGAATTCAACAACTCTCGATATTGTCTCGTCAACATAGTGGCTCTGCTTTCCCCCATAGCTCTGATACCAACAGATGCAATGCTAATCTCAAACCAGCGAAGACCAGTGGGAGATTAGCTTGCGACAGAAACTCAGTTATAGGGACAGAACTCGAATTGAGAGAAAACCAGATAACTCTATTTAAACTCAGATACGCATAAAATTCTAATTTAACGGTCAGATTTGAAGATAAGGGTAGTCTAAAAAATGAAAAGTCACCAAAAGAGAGACCAGCTTTAGTAACTAACAAAAAATAGCACGTACAAACCAAGAAATAGAGGAAATCAAAATCAAAATCAAAATAAAAACAAGGTTCACTTTTGAAACTAAGGTGGACAGAAATAGCAAGTGTTTTCAGACATAAGAAACTTGCAGAAATAGCAATAGAATGTAAATAGTGCTGAAACAAACTCAAGGATTGATGGACAGAATCAGCTACTAAACCAGCACTAGAAATCTGATGTAAGAACTTGATTGATTGGAAAAAAAAGAAGATAAAAAAGGAAAGATATAAACTAGACTCCACGCCTAGAACTTGACTAGCATCTTACCAGTTCAACTTGGCATCCCACCCAGGGCTTCACTGCATCTCACAGCAAAGGCACTCTGAATCTCACAAAACTAACAAGCAAAAGCAATGTCTGAATCACAAAATCACGGGGATTTGTGCAGCCCCTTGTCTTGTCTACAGAACTAAGAAATAACAGGATCAGGAAACTCTCCATGCGCAGGCTAAGGAAAGTCCCATTAATACTCAATTCTTGAAAATAGAAAGCATAAAGAAACTTTTAAGAAAATAGAAACAAACATCTGATTCCATATAGGCCTCAAATCCCTCATATTTGGGTCTATAGAATTGGCCCACTACAATTAAAAAAAAAGAAAAAAACAAAAAACTGAGCCTATGACGCATCTAAACCATTGGGCACTCAAAAATAAGCCTATTGGTCCATTCTTGGTCAAGTCTAACCCAACCGATGACCATGGTTTGCTGGTAGGTTGCTGCTGCATCAGGATGTCAACCAAAGCCATCTGATCAGCTCATAATGTCGACACCAAGGCACTGCTTATTCAGAAGATGAACTTGAGATGCAGTTTCCAAAAAATCAATGAACCCTGATTTTTCACAGGAATCCTGTCCTCACAGAGATCTCAAAGGATTTATTATCTATGTGGGTAGAAACAGAATAACGACTATGACCAAGTGCTCTTACAAACAGAGACAGACAGACAGACAGCGGACGTAAGCCCATAAAGTTTGCTCGCAAATGCTCACTGTTTGTAAATCGAATTGTCTATCTGATCCAACATTTTTTAAGTACCCTTCTGTATCCGTCGACGCTAGTAGATGCATATCATATCTTTAAGGTACTGATATGACACCATAAAAAATTTTGTAGTAGTACATGTAAAAAACCTCATCAAATGCATATCATATCTTTAAGGTACTGATATGACACCATAAAAAATTTTGTATTAGTACATGTAAAAAACCTCATCCTCTATATATAATCAATTGAATGCATTTACTCGTCATACTTTGTTCTCCTTTTTATACATGCTATGTTGTACAATATTACTTATTTATAGTGTTTCATGTTTCAAAATTGTATTTTGCATATCCTATGCATTTCCATACATTTCTTGACTATCCCGTACATATCTTTAGCGTATCTTGCATCACTCCGACATGATAGGATACGATACATTGCTTAAAATCACCCTCCCGATATGATACCAGATACCGATACTTTAAACCTTGATCTGATCCCATAATAGAACAAAATGTTCACATATCCTCAAAATTATAAGATAATATCTTACCTGCTCTGACAAAGCATTCTTGGTTTTGAAATGCCACAAAGTTTGAAGATAGGCAATCTAGTACTTTTGGCAAAAGCATTAGGAAGTGCTGGCCTGAAACAAACAGGTTTCACAATTATATCAACAGTCAAGTAGACTGAGGAAAGCCTCAAAGAGCACCAATACCTGAAGACTGAACTGCTTGTGAAAGGGCCCTGCAAGCTGCCGTTGACAGACTAGCACTCTCCATATGTACAGACCTCAATATTTTCTCCAAAATAGGCCAAAAAACCGCCAGCAGAGCACAAACAGTATCATCTTCAACAGGACCAGATGAGGGAGGCACCGCAATATTTCTTAATGCAGTTCCCATTCTGAAATACAGGACGGGAGCCAGACTAGAATTAGATCTATCACAATTAGTTTATCAACCATTAACACAGCCATTAAGAAAGATGACAGAACAACATTCTGACTATAGAAGAACAAATAAAACAGACTGTTTATTAAAGCAAAAAAAAAGGGGGGTTGGGGGGTGGGGGGGCACTTCTTAAGCACACGTAAAATTTTCAATGCAGATGTTTCGCAAGAGGCAGACTCAGATGTTTAAGCATGCAACAAAGTTTCAAGAAGATGCAATAAACAGAGATCATATTGACCAAATGTACAAGGTAAAAAATTCCACCATTACCATACCAAGGAAAAAGGCAGGGCTCAGACAACGTAAAACAAAGCTCAATTAGAATTTATTACTAGTTTAAAGACACCAAAGCAGCATGTCCAAAAGCAGATTCCAGGTAAATCAGCTGTATTCTGAACAACTAAACAATTTTTATACCACTCCGTTGAAAATAATAGTATAGTGCCATTCAAATCCTGATCTGCAAGCTACAAAGCTGCTTGGATAGCATCCAACATTGCCATATAAGTGTTTAGTATCCCAGGAAACAAACCTGTGAAGTCCTTTTGCAGCAGAGTTCAAGACTTGAGCATAAGTGGCAGGATTTTGCCCCAGAGAAGGCTCCCTTTCTACATCGATCTGGATGAGAAAAAGCGTAAAACTATAAGCATGAGTTCAATATCACACTTACAGTTAGTATAAATCACTCAACAACCAAATGTGCCTTTCCCTGAAAAAAATTCCACCCTTCCACTCTACAATGGGAGCTCAAATTTCTTTGAGCTCAGCATAGGACCTCCTCCCCGGACCCTTTTCAAGCACTAATTTATTTTTATAAATAAGTAAAGGGATTGAGTTACCTGTCTGGCTGCGTAGCATACAGTAGTGCTATTTCTCTCCTCCCACAATAGGGGGCAGATATGTCATTCCACAGAAGAGAGGAGAGAGATAGACACATGAAGGTGCTAGCGTCGCTACGCAGCCTGGCAGCGTTCTTTATCCCATAAGTAAATTATATTTCTTATTCCAATAACAGTGATCGACAAATGTCTAAGCAGAGAGAACACTATGTGGATGGATAATGCAAGACATGCACACAAAATTGTTTGGAAGTATGATCGCTGGGTTATTAAGAAAAGAACATCCCAGAAACCTATCTTACATGTGGTGCACAAGATCATGAATCTATACCATCCAACGAATGGGTCTATTTACGCGTGGTGCACAACATCCCATACACTTGTTAACTTCATTGTTAGAAACCAAGATTCAATGGTTACCACACCATCATTATCGACATTATTATAAATATATCAGAATAACAGAATCCTTACTAGTTTCCCTATGGCTTCATAACTTGAAGAAAGCAGTCTAGCCAAAGAGCTGTTCCTTAACTCCTTGTTGGGAATAGATCCAAGGATCATAGTTATTGCACATACAACTTCTTCGTCCTCTTCCAAAGGCAAGTGCCTCTTTTCCAAACCCTCAAGAACCACAGATTTGTCAGAATTATATGCTCATACAAGAAAAAATAAAGATTCCAAAGAAAACAAGAAAAGAATCATTATATAACAAAAGATTATAAATGTCCCTAAACGCCCCAACAAGAACAATAAACTTTCACATTATAAATAAAAGTAATGTCCCTAAAGGTCTCAACAGGAACAATAAAATTTTACATTATAAATGAATATGTAATGGCCCAAAATGTCCCAATAGCAACAGTAAATTTTGACATTATCAATGAAAGAGACCTAATTGAAGGGTAAGTCAAAAGTAATAATAGGCAAAGACCAACGCTACCAATAAGAGTACCAAGAAGAAGAATCCATACTAAAAGTGGTGCAGATACTGAGAACAATGATTTACCATGGGAAGCATAAATCAAATGAACAGATTACTAGATTACTACCCAGAATGGGTCAGGCCGACAATCCAAAATGAAATTCATAGTTTTCATTAGGAGGCTTCGAATTTGGTAAATTTGTGTATGATGAGCACATTTATGTGTGAAATCTAGGGTAGTAAAACATTCATTTTACATATTTAGAATGGAGCTACCTAGGGTTTTTACTCTCTTTTTGCAGGTTTTGTATTTTAAAGGCTTTAAGCATTATCGGGCGTCATATCTCTCTAACAACAACTGCCTAGTGTAATTGGTGAACTATGGTGTGCAAATTCCCTTGCTCACCAAGAGGTCTCAAGTTCGAATCTCATGGTTGTCTTTTTTTGGAGAATTTTGTTGAAGATTTCCTGTTTTTCACTCACTTAAAGCACTAAGGGCATGGAGGGGATTTCCACTTCAAATTAGAAGCAAGGAAAATCATGGGAGGGGTTTATTGTGCAAGAAGAGAAAAAAAAAAAAAAGGAAAGAAAATAAGCAAAAAAATTATAGGAAATTTATCCAAGTTTATTTCTCGCTTCTCTCTCCTCCACCTTAACACTTTTGATTTCAAAAGATCTCACCAACTAATTGTGGTTTTCCCCCTTTTAGAAAAGAGAAATTTGTTACCCTACCTCCCTATTCCCTATAAATACAACTCATGTAAGAGGGGAGACACTTCATTTTTCTTCTACTCTCTCTCTCTCTCTCTCTCTCTCTTTAGTTTTAGTTCTTTATTTTTTCTTTAATCACTTTTGTAATAGCTTTTTATTTCAATTAATGCAAGTACTCTTTTATTTTTTTTCAGCCTTTTATGTTTATGATTTATGCAATTGAGTTGTAATTTTTAAAGTTATAGTTCTAGGCTTAGATCTAGGTGACAAGATCGCAGGCCGTGAAGCATCTCTTTTTTTCAAGTTCACTTTTTTTTTTAAGATTTGTTTTCTCTAGTACTAGAAATTTCAGATTTGGTTTATTCCAGATCTGGTTTTTAGTACTGGTAGTATCTCAAATCACCCAAGCTTTCAAGTTCAAGCATTGATTCAAGTAAGTAGGCCCTTTCAGTAATCTTCTCTCCCCCCTCTCATTCCCTCTTCAGACTACCCTTTCTTTCTTAATTTAGGATTTTAATTTCAATCGTTACATTATTGTTATCCCTTTCCCCCAAGGTTCATGGCTAGTGTATGTGTTGGCTTTGCCCCTCCTAGCCATAGAACCATCAATTTATTGCTTTTATTTTAATTGTCTCCCATTCCCTAAAGCCAAGTAGAGTAACCCTTGTAAGAGTGACTCTCTGGTCAAGTAGGGAAGCTCATATTATGATGCATCCCTCGTGCTAAGTAGAGAAACCTACTTGTGAGTCTCTCTCTAGCTTTATCCCCTTTCTTTTACTTTATTTTTATTTCAGCATTTTTTTTCCTTTATTGTTTTTAATTTTAATTGCATGGGTTGCTTATTTTCAGTTATTTATTTATTTAATTTTAATTGCGTGGGTTACTTATTTAAATTCTTAGATGACGAATGGTTACGATGTTATTTTAGATACATATGTTTAGGACGGTAGTTAGAATTAAATCACAACCATTATTAATCGGTTCACTTTCGCATTATTAAAAGAAGCAAAAAAAAATAAAGTGGTTGTTCTCCTTGTGTTCGACCCGTAGCTACACTGATCTGTACGCTTACGATTACATTTTAAAATCCTAACAGTGTATAATACCCGTATAAAACCCATAATTAGAAATTTCTGAACCCTATTTCACACATGAGTCCAAAGATGTAGAAAGATATCCACGCTCTATTTATATGTCTAAAACATGTACTTTTCCATATTATGCATGAAAGATATATTTGTTATGGAAAAAGGGAATTACATGGCCATGTCAAGGAACCCTGATCAAACCAAACATTGGAAGGAATTAACCACGTCTCAAGTTTCGGGTCCTAACTCAACTGTTTGGCCCAACACCCTTTTATGTGAATCTATACAGCACACCATGTTGTGAATTTTATCTCCGCATTTCAATGGTTGAATTTTACGTTGCATTAAAGTCACATAAGCTGAATTTTTAATCACTTTTTGAGAATTTTATATTCCCCTGTGTGAAAATTCCTCAAGACTCATCAAGGCCAAGTTACAGGCACAGTTTTGAATTGTTTGATCTCATTTAGACCAACAGAAAAAGATTACTTTGGCTTCCCGAGGACAGAGCCTGTCAAACTATACCAAACAGAGGCAATAAATATTTGTCAAAGTATGAGTAGAACTATATATAGTCAAGTATCACACAACAGATATTGCTATATGGGGCTCCTTTGGAAGAATCCATGTAAAACAGTTCCAAAAAAGGCATCAAATATTTGAGACATTGATGTAAATGAGATTTCTAATTTGTTTTATCAGAAAACAGAGCAGCAGAGAGGAGTTCGAAGAAGATAAAGAATCGGACCATATATGCCAAGTTGATAGTGGAAACTGGAACCAGGTACTATTGGTGTCGTTTTTTTAAGGGGTGGGGGAGGGGGGAGTGATTAGGAGCAATTTAGATTGGAAAGAGAGAGTCTAGAGGGAGATGCTGATTGGTTCATTAGCCTATGGCAGTTCCGGAAGTTTCAGGAATAGAGAACATTAACTCCCTTATGTTATTTTATTGAATACAGTGCTGTTTCGCTATTTCCTCTATTATCAATCAATGGTTTAAGATTGTTTGCTTCTTTTTTTTTTTTTTTTTTTTTTTTTTAAATGCAAAGATCAGTAAGCTTCGTTTTTCTTTTTATTTCTCTTCTATTGCTTCTCGACTGCATCATATAACAATGAGAAAGAATGTAAGAAGAACACTGAGTTAGATCATGGACAAGTGAGACCTTCCCCATCTCCTAAACCTTCCTATGTCCGACATTCCAACCCCTCCACTAATCTTCTCCTAGTGAACCCCCTGGATATCCCTTACTCCTCCACCCCCTCTCCTCATCCTCCTCCTCCTCCTTCCTCTCCCAATGCGAGACCTTGGACCTCTATTGTCTGTTCTTCTCCTCATCCCTCCAATGCTGGCCACTCCCTTTTCTTCCTCCACCCTTCCACCCCTAACTCCAAACCTGTTGGCCTCTGTCCCCTTCGCCCGCTTGAGCCTGAAATACTCAAATGAAGAAACTGCCTGATAGCGATAGGGCACTTTATTGGCAGCGCCCCCCCCCCTCCTCTTCAACATTGTCAAGGCTTCTCTTCACAAGCAATGGAGACCTCTAGGCGAGTTATCCACCTTTATGCTCAACATGGGATCTTTGTTTCAATTTCTCAGGAGAATCAGACAAGATCAAAGCCCTTGATGATGGCCCCTGGTATGTAGGAAAGAAACCTATATTTTTACGCCATGGGGATCATTATATCTCTCTGAACAAAGTGGACCTTACTCCATTCCAATATGGGTCAATCTCCTCAATCTTCCCTCACTTTTGGGGTGCAAAGGAGTGGAGTCTAGTGGGATCTATCATCGGCAAACCTCTCTTCTTGGACATGCGAACCAAAGTTACGGATTGATTATTATTTGCTCGGATTTGCATTGAGGTTACCGCTGATCAAATCCTTCCTACTATTGTACTATCACTGATGGAGAAGGATTCTCCTTCGATCAATCCGTGAGGTATGACTAGATCCCTCCGTTATGCACTGCAAAACTTCTGGACATCGTAGTTCTCAATGTTCTCCTCTTCAGAATCCCACACAAGATCCCATCCAAGAAGCTCTCGGATCTTCCATAGGAGTCACCTTTGCTTTACCAAGGCCTCCCTCCGTGGCTAACCGTGGTACGAAAAACCACTGTCGAAGTCGCATGGCTGCCCCACATCCAGATGAAGATTCTCCACGCAAGTCAGACCCTCTTCCATTGGTCCAAGCAAAGACCTCCATTTATTCAATGGATATAACAGGTTCTCTATATTATCCATCGGTGGTTCAGATGAAGACAAAGACACCTTGTCGCCTCGCGCTGATACTGTGAGATCCACCAGGGCTGACTCAGAAGATTCCACTGTTGATGCCTCGACCTGTCACGGTCATGATCCCCTTTGTCATCCTTCAAGCTCAAGCTTCACCGACAATCAGAACCCTAAAGCTCCCTTTTCCTCCGCTTCCCTCTCATCCTCCTTTTTACCCCAAATCCTCCCCCCTCCCTATCGAGGACTCCAGCTCTTATTTGGGAAACCCTCACTCCTCTCTAAACCAAACCAACCCAATCTCTTCAATGCAAACCCAGTCCATCCCTATCTCCAAACTAGCCCAATCCTCTTTGACTTAAATCCCTCCATACCTCAATCAATCTTCACCCGGCCCGGCGCAGCTAAAACATTCCATCTCTGACCCGCCTCCCTTCTGGACCCATCCATCACTAACCTTGTTTTGACCCAAACAACCTTCTTACCCATGACCCATCTGGGTATCGATCTCAACCCGCTTCAATCTCCTTCCTTAACCGATATCCCTAACGGTCCCCTGGCTTCCTCTACGATCACCGCCAACCCCCGTCCTGACTCCACCCTTGTTGTTTCCCTTTCGACTAATGTTATGCTGGCCCTTCATACTGGTTGTGCCTCTTCTAGGCCCTCTATTGGTTTACTTGCCCCTCCTGGATAGACAAAGACTTCCCAAAGGCTCCCTCCAGTATTGTCGACCCCCCCTTGGCTGGCTAATACCCTCCACCATCTTAACAGTTACACCTTGGAAGGTGCTACACCAAATCTCAAGCCTACGTAGGCCCATCCTGCGCCATCCAACGAAGCTACTTCAGTTGCCGCCAACCTGTAGGCCCCTACCGCTTCTTACTATGGCCACACCTTGGAAGGTGCTTCTCCGAATCTCAGGTTTGCGCAAGCCCATCCTATGCCATCCAACGAAGCTCCTTTAGTTGTCGACAACCCGCAAGCCCCCGTTGCTTGCTTAGTTGCATATTCTTGCTTGTCCAGGCCTTCTGCTTGCCCACTCCAAAGATGGTCCCCCTGATACTTCAACCTCCCCTACAGCTCTCCCAACCACCCCCTTAGAAGACATCCTTGATCCCCCTGCCCAATTGGCAAGAAAACTTAGCTAACTTCCTGCTCCATTTCTACCACCAGAGCCAAAAATCCTGAGCCCTCATCGAAAGTTGCTTCCAATAATTGTCCTCTAAAAGAATACCAAATGGGCCATCATCCAAAGAAAAGCCCCATCGGCTCCAACTCTCTTGAGCTCTCGTTTCCCCATTCCCCTCCTTCTAAATGACCCCCTGGACCATATGGAATGTTTGAGGTCTAAACTCCTTGTCCAAACAAGTAAACGTCTACTCCCGTATTCGTTTTACCAAGTCAAATTTTTGTGGCCTTCTTGAAACTTATGTCCTTGAATTGAATGCTCCCCACATTGTGGCTTCCGTAGCTCTTACTTGGTCCGTTCTTTCATACTACTCCATTGCCCCAACAGGCATATTTGGATCCTTTGGAATCCTCACATGCTCCATGTCTTTGCCCTCTCCTCCACTTCCCAAGTCATCCACCTTTTCATCTCCAATCCTTCAGGATCTCTTATTTGTCACTTCTCCGCCATTTATGCCCTCAACCTTGCCCAGGAAAGGCTCTCTTTGGTCTAACCTCAGATCCTTTGCCCCCTCCACTGGCTCCACTCCATGGGGCCTAGCAAGGGCTTAAATGTTGTTAGATTCTTTCACGAATTGCATGGATGATCCATAGATATCCCATCTGTGGAGGCCATTAATGACTGTATTGATGATATTGGTACCAATGATCTTTGTTAGTCTAGGACCAAAGTCACCTAGCAAAACCGTAGATCTGGTTTAGATTGTATTGGCTGCAAGCTTGATGAACCCTTGGTCTATGAAGCTTGGCTTGATTCTTCCCCTCCTCCCATGCTTACTTCGATCTTCCTGGGATCTCTAACCTTAGCACTATCTTTCTTCACGTCCATTCTTCCATCTCCTTTGACCACAAGCCCTTCATATTATTTATTTGCGGACTCTTCACTAGGATTTCCTCCCCACTGTTCATTTTGCTTAGGACATTCTAGTCCAAGATTTCTCTTCGCCTCTCATCGCCTTTGCCAAAAAGCTCAGGAACGTCAAAGCTTCCCTCAAGCAATGGAACTACTCTTCTTTTGGCTACATCTCTTCTAGAGTCTCAACTTGCAGAGACAACTTGAAGATATCCAAGCCAAGCTTCAGTTTGACCTCCTTAACCATGACCTTGCTGAGGAAGAGGGCAAGCTCCCTCTGATCTTTTTCTCTCTTAGCCCAGGAAGAAAGCTTCCTATGCCAAAAAGCGAGAATCAAATGGCTTGAGCTTGGGGATTCTAGCTCTACTTTCTTCCATATGTCTCTAAAAGCATGCCAACTTCATTCTTCAGCTTATCTCTCTAAATGGTGCTATCTTCCTCAACCCTCAGGATATCCAGGGTGAGGCGGTCTCTTACTTCTCTGATCTCTTCAATCCCCCCTCCTCCTCTGCCCAAAGCCCTTTGCCCACCCACCTTCTTAACAAATTCATTCTGAACCACCTCATCTCATCCCTCCATTCCATCCATACTGAAGAGGAAATCTTGGATGCGGTTCTTGCCCATAAAGCAAATAAAGCCCTTAGTCCTAATGGCTTTAGTATGGGTTACTTCTCATCCTATTGGGAAATTATCATATCCGATCCCCTTCAGTCCATCAGAACTTTGACCCTAACCAAATCAAAAGATCAATTAGACCTTCCTCTGCCTCATCCCTAAAAAGAAAGTCTGATTTCAAGCCCATCTTCCTCTACGATCTCCTCTACAATTTCATAGCCAAAATTTAGGCAAACAGGATCTAAAGAGTCATTGAGTCTCTGGTTATCCCAACCCAATCTACCTTCATTGTTGGCAGAAGCATTGTTGATAGCATCATTCTGTGTCATGAAATCGTCAGAGGCTTTTACTACAAATCTCACTCCCCTATTGCTGTTTTGAAAATCGACATTCATAAAGCTTTTGATTCCATCAATTGGGACTTCATCTGCAAAGCCCTGACCCAAATGTCCTTCCCTCCCATCTTTGTTCACTGAATTCACTCATGTATCTCCTCCACTAGCTTTTCTGTCCTAGTCGATGGCAGCCCTGCAGGTTATGTTTCATCCTCTGTTGATATCAAGCAAGGTTGCCCCCTCTCCCCCTTCCTCTTCTCCCTTGCCCTTGAAATGCTTTCTAGATACATCCAATCTGACATTGATCATCATCTCATCACCCCAATCCCCAAATGCAAAGCCCTTATGCTCTCCCACCTTGCTTTTACAGACGATCTTATGATCATCTCAAAGGCAAACTAGCTTTCCATCTCTTCCATTATGTCCTCCCTCCACCTCTTTGAAAATCTTTCAAGCCTTCGTATTAAGCTCCTCAACTCTAACCTCTTTCTCTCCGGAGTCTCTGATTCTGCCCATGCCCACCTTCTTGGCTTAACTAGATTCTCTCTTGGATCCCTTTCGGTTAAATATTCGGCCCTTCCTCTGATCTCTTCCAGGATGACTGCCCACCACTGTTCCCCCAATGCTTGATCTCTTGAGAAAAAGAATCCAACTTTGGAAAGGTAAGCTTATGTTGTATGCGAGTCGCTTAACTCTTATTAGATATGTGCTTCAATCCATGTACCTCTACTGGTCTAGCATTTTTTCTCTTCCTGCCTCTTCCATCAAGGCTATGGAGAAGCTTTTCTGCTCGTTCCACTTTAAAGGATTTGATTCTACCAAATTCCTTCCCTCAATTACTTGGGCAGTTGTCTGCCTTCCCAAATCTAAGGGAGCTCTGGGGTTGAGAATCATTAAAGAAGCCAACTCTGGCGGGATCCTCAAACTCATTTGGAAGATTGCCTCCAAACACAACAGTATTTAGGTGTCTTGGGTTTATTCTTCTCCTCTGAAGACCGAATCCCTTTGTTCTATCCCCACCTCCAAGGATGCCTTTTGGATCTGGAGGAAAATCCTAAATCTTAGACCTTCGGCTATGAATGCCATTTCCTGCATCATTGGCAATGGATCTTTAACTTCTCTTTGGTGGTCTGGTTAGATCCTTGGCATCCTCCATTCCTTGATCGCCCATAGATGCATTTACTCCTCTGGTTTGAGTAGATCTACCATTGTCGCCTCCATCATCTCTAAAGGTGGTTGGTCACCCCTTCTTCCACCCCTCCCCCCACCTCGCGGATCTTTGGTCTTCTCTCCCCCCTCCCCTAGTCATAGGGGAAGAGAAGACAAGATCATTTGGATTCCTTCTTCCTCTGCCACTTTTAGCTTGGCCTCTACTTGGACTTCATTAGATACAAAAGGCCTCTAGCCCCTTGGAGATACATCATTTGGTTCAAAGGTCACATCCCCCGCCATAGCTTTACGGCTTGGCAAACTGTCTCTAACTACCTTCCTACGTAGTCTTTTCTCATATACCGGCACATTCAAGTCCCCTCTTCTTGTTGTCTTTGCGGGAATGGTTCTAAAAATGTAAATCCTCTTTTTTTCTCCTACCCCTTCTCTTCCTCTATATAGAAGAGAGTCCTTTGCCATTGCTAGCCATCTAGAAGAAGCATCCTTTCCTTTGCTAGAGAGTGGATCTAGATCAACATGACTTTTATGGCGCCTCTATTTTTGACATTGTTGAGAAGCTTGCCTTGTGCCACCATCAACCATATATGGATGGAGAGAAATCTTCATAGATGAACTTCCAACTCTCGCTCCTTCGAAATGATTTGGAAAGCCACCTACTTTGATGTTAGCTCCATACTCAAATCCTTTGCCACCGCACTGTCAGAGACACCCCAAGGAACAAACTCATTGTTGTCTTCTGGGGTCTCCTATTATCCATTATTCCCCCCCCCCTCCTTGATAGGATTTTGGCTTTTGTGCTTGCCTATTGCATTGTTGTGCAAAGGCTTGGTGGTTAGGCTGTGCCTTCTTTCTTTTTGATTGGGCTTATTGGTCCTCCCTCCCCCCCCCCCCTATTTCCCTTGTATATCCTTCTTCTCTTACTTGGTAATGAATTTATTTAAAAAGAGTAGAATTATATAACTTCATAACTAAATGACGAATATTCAACTGCATTGTGACATTCAGCTACCAGAAACTCTGAAAACATAAAAAAGAAATGATCAAGTTGAATTACTACAGAAGTCATAGAAAGTCACCTCTCCTATCCAAATTAAAATTTCTAAATTTGAAGGTTCATGAATAACTGCAGAAGCATCTTCACAGATTTTACGCAATGCTGTGGCACAAGCATTTGAGGATGCAGGTTCACTTATCCCTGCAGCAAAAAATAATCTGCAAGTAGCAAATCAGTACAGAAATGAGACAGGGAACACCAGTTAACATAAGAAACAACAATTCAGAAAAGGAGCCCTTTTTTTTTCTAATGAGTAAAAAATTCGTTACCAAGCAAGAGAAAGAATATACAGGGTGGGAAAAGGGGGGGAGGGGACTCACTCAGCCTAAGTCCCTTCCATTAAGGAAAGGCACCCAAAAATCCAAGGGGAAGACCCCAGCTGAAATACAACCAAAAGGGCACAGCATAAGGGAAACATTATGGGGGAGGGGATAAGATAGATAAGGGGAGGCCCCAGGATACAACAATGAGCATGTTCTTGGGGAGTTGAGGACCATGTGGTGGCAGAGCCTTTAGAATTTATGAGCACCTAGGATGGGAAATGGATTGTAATATATCAGCTATGAAGAAGTATGATGAGATTCTTACAGTAAGGGTCTAATATTACTTTGAAAAGCAGATATCCACTTGGAATAGGAGCCAACAACATCAGCAACGGATCTGTAAACCTAAACAGAAAATCATTGACATAAAATAATTAAAAACACAAAGAACAAGTAGAGCTAAAACCTGTAGTTTTAGAGTTCAGAGGCTATCTCATTATTTACAAAACCAAATGACATGGAAAAGCAAGAACAGCTCTGGAAAACTCAGACAACAAATGCATGTGTACATACAATGCTTATGAAGCCCTTAAGCTCATTTGATGCTCTACTTGACAGAACCGTCACCAACCGCATAACAACAGAGAAATCAAACAACTGGCCATCCTTGAGAATCACTTCTGCAACCTGAAATATTTACAAAATTAAAGTTAAGAATATGACTATAGATAAATATGAATCATCAGTAAGGTGTACGTAACGTTTCAGTGATCATACAACTTATATACTGCACCAAGGAATTTAACAGCACTTGCTATGTTCTTTGACAGGATTTCAAGAGGTTTTTTTTTTTTTTTTTTTTTTGGGGTGGGGGGTTGGGGAGAAAAACACAAAAGAAAAGACTAACCTAGAACTTCCAGGTTGACCACGTGCAACTCATTAGTAAGCAAAAAATCAGCTGTTAAAGCTCTAGGGGCAATTCTGTCCTCTAGGGATTATTACTTATTGTAATAAGTAGGTTAGGGGTATTCTGTCCCCTTACATCCCTTATTTGGACTTATATATAGATGTGGAGCAGCCTGCGATAGGACACAATTTCACTATCACAGGCCGACTACAACACACAAGTTCTGTGGTCTCTCTCTCTCTCCTTTTCTTCTTCTTTCTCTCTCTTTCTCTCTCTTCGTTTTCTCTTGGTTTGGTTACTTAGATTCTGGTCTGTAACATGGTATCAGAGCCTCAGTAATCAGATCAAGGGTTTTCCTTCTCCTTTCTGCTGATTTCAACAGTGTGGGGTGCAGCCACCTATTGTCGCTTATACTATGCATTAAGCCTCCCTTCCATTGATGGAGTGTTTCCATATTGTCTACTTGATGATCTACTATTGATGGTAGCTGGTCTTCTTTCCACACAATTGTCTGGTAAATAGCTCTACAAGGATTTGTGCCCCCTTGGTTGATGGCCCATCAAAGAATCGATTACTTTTAGGGTTTTTTCACTAAATCGATTGTGGTGCATCTATTTGGTTGATGTAGGCAGCTGCTTCATGGGATATATTTGGTACTTCTACTGTGGTTGCTGGTCTTCTTGACTTACAATCATCTGGTAAATAACTCTACAAGGATTTGCCTCCCTTAGTTGATGCCCCATTAAAATCCTAAGAAATCAATTTCTCCACGGGACTGATTTATGGTCTTCTCTCCTACTTGGGAGATTATCTACTGCTGGTTTGTTCTTCCATCTCCACTCTACCATCATCTGGTTTGATTAATAGTTGACTATTTGGACTTTGTGCTACTCTATTACCTATCGATTTTGGGTGGTTTCAAAACCCTAAAACCCTAATCGATTTTGCTTTTTGGGATTCGTTTTACTTCCTTTGTTACTGATTATTTTTTTTGGATGAATAAATAAATTTATTATCAGAGGAGAGAAGAAAATACAAGGGGAAAAGAGGGGAGGGGGGAGAAGGCTTAAGCCAACAAGGAGAAGCCAACCCCAAACGGAGCAAAACAATACAACATCAAAAAAATTAAAAGCACCAGCAGCCAAAGAAAACTTAAGGGAAAATAGCAGCCAGGGGAGGGAACAGGAACCAGGAGAAGGAGGGAAGCAACAGCTGGGGAAGGGGGACTCAAGTATGGGGGATGGTGTCAATGAGAAGGTTCCAAGAAGCAATGATATGCCTATTTCTAAGGGAGTTAGGGACGGGGCGGGTGGGGAGGGATTGGATTTTGGAGGAAACATCAAAGAAGGTGGCTATCCAAATCCTGTCCAGAGAGCGGGAGTTGGATGATCATCTATGGATGTTACGCTCCATCCAAAGGTGGTTAATGGTTGCAGAGAAGGCAAGTTCTCCAATGATATCATAAATGGAGGAGCCCGCAAATGTCATATCGATCCAAATCCATTCCCTATCAAAAGGGGGTATAGGTCTCCTAAAGGGCCAGCAACGAGAGAGGACAATTTTCCAGACCAAGGAGGAGAGGGGGTAGTAAGAGAAAAGGTGGGAGATATCTTCCAAGCCAAGGGGACAGAAGCAACAGGAGGAATTTACAGGGATGTGGTGGTGAATGAGGAAGGATTGGGTTGGAAGGCAGTTGTAGAGACATCTCCAAATAGTGAAGCTGTGGCGAGGAATATGACCCTTGAACCATACGAGATTTCGCCAAGGAACAACAGGGCCAAAGGATCTCAAAAAGGACCAAGTAGAGGTAGAAGAGAACAACCCATTGGAAGAGGAGAGTCAAATGCATTTGTCTTCCCTACCTCGGTGACCAGGGGGAATGGGAGGGAGGGAAGACCAGAGGTCCACAAGACCAGCCTAGGGGGGAGATATAATAGAGGAGACAAGGGAGGATTTAGGAAGGCTAGAGGAATACATGGTCCTAGGAGTGACTAGAGAGGAGAGAATACCAGAAGGGTGCCAGGGGTCCATCCAGAGGGTGGTAGACTGGCCGTTGCCAATATTGAAGGAAATGGCATTAAGGGCTAGAGGCCTGAGGCTGAGGATTTTTCTCCAAATCTAGGAAGCATCAGAGGGGATGGGGGTGGTCCAGAGAGAGTTGTGGATAAGCAGAGAAGAGTGGACCCAGTCAACCTAAATGCTTCAATGCTTTGTTGTTGATTATTGCTGCAGTGTTGCTAGCCACCTTGGTACTTGTTGCTATGGCTAATAACAAGTCTACCAATCCCACTACTACACATTCTTCGGATTCAATGAATGTGACTATCACTTCTATTAAGCTCAAAGGAAGTTCCAACTATTCACTATGGGCTCAGGTTGTGAGAGTTTATATCATGGCATGAGATAAACTTAAGTACCTTACATCTAATCCTCCTACTATTGATGGTAGCTACAATGAGTGGATGAAAGAGAATGTCATTACTCTGATATGGCTATGGAATAGTATGAAGCCTGATATAGCTGCCAATTTTATGTACCACACCACTGCCAAGGGTGTTTGGACGATTTGAAAGATACATATTCTCAGGAGAAGAACATGAACTGTGTTTATGACCTGTATGAGAAGTTGTTTTAGCTCCAGCAATCAAATAAGTCTCTTCAAGACTACTACAGTGCTTTCAAAAGGCTTGGGTGAGGAATTGAATGTGTTTCAGCCCCCCACCACTGCTATAGATAAACTCAAGGCTCAACGCATTGAATTCTTTGCATCAAGGTCTGAACTCTAATCTGAAGAATGTCAAGGATCACATACTTGCTAGTGAGAGTGTACCCACACTTGTTGATACCTTCTCTCGTCTTCAATGAATTGCTTCTCCTGGTAAATCTGACACCTCCTCCAAAAATTACTCTACTTTTACTGCTAGTCATGGTCGTGGAACTGGGGGAGGTAGTGGTGGTGGTGGTCAAGGTACAGGAGACCGTGCCAATCGACAAGGCATTCATTGTGGGAAACCCAAACATACTATTGATACATGTTAGGCCAAGCATGGCAAGCCAGAATGGGAAACCCAATTGGCCAATCATCCAGTGTCTACTGGTGGTAGTGATACAATTTCTGCTAGTCATTCTACATCAGGACCCTTTTTGAGTGGTAATTCCTCTTTTACTCCTTCACGTGATGATATTACTCAGATATCACAGCAGTTACAGAGTCTTGAGGCATCCAGTGGTACATCTTCCGGGCCTTCCTCCTCTGCTACTTTAGCTCATGCAGGTACACCCGCTTTCTTTACCTCCCTGGAACATTGACACCGGGGCCTCTACCCATATGACTTGTAAGTCTCCCCTGTTTACATCCTTTAATAATAACTCCCATTACTCATCCGTTATACTTGCTAATGGGTCTTCCGCCTCATTTTCTAATTATGGTACAGTTTCTCCTACCTCTTACTCTTAGTCTTTCCTTTGTGTTACATGTTCCTCAGTTTCCGCTAAGTCTTTGTTTCTTAGTCAACTTACAAAATCTTTAAATTGTTCTGTGACATTTTTACCAGCTTATTGTGTCTTTCAGGATCTTCACACGAGGAAGACAATTGGTGGAGGGCGTGAAAAGGAAGAACTGTACTACCTCAACTATGATGTTCCTACTTCTGTTGTTGCTCACTCTGTTGGTGGTGTGACTCCCTTCCAGTGGCATTATCGTTTAGGTCATTTGTCCTTACCTAGGTTAAAGTTGTTATTTCCTGCTTTCAAGTCAGTGTCTAGTTTAAAGCATGAAGCCTGCGAATTAGGAAAGCACCATTGTGTGTCTTTTTCCTCTCGTTCTGTGGCTCATAGTCCATATTTATTTTCTTTAGTCCATTCGGACATATGAGGTCCTTGTTGTGTCATGAACAAGTGTGGTTTTATGTATTTTGTTACTTTTGTGGACAATCATTCCCGTCTCGCATGGTTGTACCTCTGAAGGATCATTCAGAGTTTTTCTCAGTTTTCAAAAAAAATTATAACAAAATAAAGACTCAATTTGGCACTTCTATTAAAGTTTTTTGCTCTGGCAATGCTTTGGAATATGTTCAACAAGAGATTTCTGAATTCTATGTTGCCTATGGTACAATTCACCGGACCAATTGTTCCTACACTCCGCAACCAAAATGGAGTGGTGGAACAGAAAAATAGACACCTTCTAGAGGTTGCATGTGCTATCATGTTCCATATGCATGTCCCAAAGCAATTTTGGTGTGATGGGGGCGTTAACTACATGTTATTTGATTAATCGTATGCCATCTGATGTTTATTGTTTTTCCAAGTGTCTCTCTCTTTGGTTTACCTCCTCGTGTTTTTGCATGTGTTTGCTTCATACATAACCTACACTTATCTTCTGATAAGCTTTCCCCTAGGTCTACTAAGTGCGTTTTCCTAAATTATCCTTATACCCAGAAAGGGTATCGATGTTATGATCCTGTCTCCCATAGGTATTATGTGTGTGCTGATGTCACCTTCTTTTAGGGAAGTTCTTACTTCTCTCTGTCCCCTTCCTCCTCCGAGGATGAGTGGAATATTGTTTTTGCTTTTCCTATTCCTCCTTTAGTTCCATTTCCTAATGCTCCTAGTGTTCCATCTACAACACCTCTACAGGTATATCAGGTATATCAGTGTAGGAACAAGGAAGTGCAACAGGATGAGGTTCCTGCTGCTCCCACGGTTTCACCACCTCTACCAGCTTCTTCCTCTAGTGAAGCTCCACCTCCTTCATTGCTTTCTGACTTACAAGTCGCATTGCGTAAAGGTACACATTCTTGCACTAAAAAATCTACGATTGTGTATCCTATAGATAAGTTTGTTTCCCTGTCCCATCTTCCTTCTTCAATTTATAGTCTTGCTATGTCATTATCTGCCTCTACTATACCCAAGCATCACTCTGAGGCCCTTCGTCTTCCCGCCTGGAAGGCTTCCATGGATGTTGAAATGGATGCTCTTTTGACCAGTAACACCTGGCGTTTGGTAGATCTGCCTCATGGTAAGGACCTGGTTAAGTGTCGTTGGGTTCACACTATTAAGTACCTACCTAATGGCTATATTGAGCGGCTCAAGGCCCGTCTGGTTGCCAAGGTCTATACTTAAACATACTTAGGAAGACAAACCAAGGACCATTTCATGGGATGAAGGAACATGCAATTTGTGTACTCAATCCTAAGTAATATGGGATAAGTGCTAATGAGTACAATTGAGTTGATAAAGTACCAACGCTTTCTCAAATATGTAGTAGCATCATGCAATGATGTTGCAATCAACTAATTCATATTCATATTGAACTAAAAATATACTCTTCAAATCAAACTATAACTTACGAACTGCCAACTCTGGTTTTCAATCAATTACTGAAAACATCATTTCTTTTCGGAGTTATTTTGAATTCGAAACCATGAAATTCTGAAAACATGTAATAGCAATAATAGCACACCATATGACTACTTCTGCTCAGGAAATTCTTAAGATGAAAATACTATACTGATTCAACAGAGTGCTAGGAAATTGTACAACCAATGCAATCATTTTGGAAGGTTAAAACATAAATGGAAAAAGAAAAGTTGCAGTGAGCTAATCATTCCAGTAAATCACCCTAAAAATTCAACACTTACGAAAGCAAACTTATGGATCCAAATAGTATATGGTAACAAATAATTTCAGAAGTTAATGAGCCCACCAAATTAAGAGCAAACATTTTGGTTTCCACCTCCTTCCAAGGAATAAGTACATCTGAAGATGCCCATGCACCGCAGAAAAGCTATAATGAAATCAGAAAGAAAGAAGATTGTCAGAGTAATATAAACCAAATTCACAACTCCAAGCACAAGAAATACCAGTAAATACAAGATCTTGACTTAAGGATGCAGTGGACACCTCTTTTTCTCATAATTTTACTAAAGCATTAATTGACCAACCAACTCTGCAGTGGTTCTCCCCTTCAGATAGGTTTTGATTATTCTTTTGATGTGGCTATAGACTAAGAAAAATCAGACATACACTCAAATGTCATCTGCAGTCAGCTGATTCAAAATTTTGACAGCAAAATGGAAGAAAAACTCATAGTTGTGTGGAATTTTTGCCAATATATATATATATATACACAACTCAACTCAGCCTTATCCCAACTAAATGGGGTCGGCTACATGGATCCTTTTTCTCCAATCAGATCTATTCAAAGCCATACTTGTTACTACTCCTAAACGATGCATGTCATTCCACACCACTTCTCCTCAAGATATCTAAGGATTACTGCAGCCTCTTTTAGCTCCTTCAATCCAACTCAAATCACCCCTCCGTACTGGAGCATTCAAATGCCTCAGTTGCACATGTCCATGCCACCTCAAAGAATTTTCTCGCAGTTTATCATGTATAGGAGCTACTCCTAGATTAGCTCTAATTTGTGCATTCCTTATTTTATCTTTTCTAGTTTTACAACTCATCAATCTCAACATCCTCATTTCAGCTACACCAATTATGTTTATATGTGGTTTTTTCACTGCCCAATATTCAGCTTCCATAGATCAATTGCTGGTTGTCTAACTTCCTATAAAATTTCTCTTTTAAGTTTTTAAGGAATACTTCGATTACACAACAATCCGGACGCACCCCTCCACTTCAGACACCCTAATTTCATATTAGTGCTGATCCCGCCCATGCAGGGTCTTGGGAGGGTTGAATTAGCATCTCAGATTTTTAACAGCAGTTATGATTTTAAAATGAGAACCACTAAGCTAAAGAGCTTTCTGCAAGAAAGCATTCCATTCTAAGCCAACAAAAGATGACCAATCATTAGGAACGCGGAGAATGAGAGATGAGAGCTTCTAATGAATAGTGAAAGCGATACAGACCTAGAAGAACTCAACCCTATAAACCGGTTTACAAGGTGAGGAAACCCAAGACCATATCAACCCACATCAATTTCTTTGTGAAACCGATATGGGAACAGCCCCCATAACATACCACCACGCTTCCGAACCCGACGTCCACGACGGCCCACTCCAACTCCAAATTTCTTCACCCCATTAGATGGGCTACCGTTTGCCTCCCCAAAAGGTGTATCAAAGAAGTCAACTCAACTGGTATTATTAAGTTGATCTGGAAGCTTGGGTCAAAGAAGAAAAGAATCTGGGTCAATTGGATGTACTCGGGTATCCTCCGCTCTTATTCTATTTGGACCACTCTTGCCTTATTTGATGCATCTTCGGTTCGACGAAATATCTTGTCCCTTAGGACCATTTCTCTTAGGGTCATCTCATCCCAAATTGTTTTGGTGCCTCCACCTCCCTTTGGTTTGACCATTGGCACCCTATAGGAGTTCTCCTTCACTCTATCAGTGCCTAAGCCATTTACAGTTCAGGCATCTCTAAGCATTCAATGGTGGTTGATATCATGAGTCTTGATGCTTGGACCCCTCTGGTCTCCTCTCCTCTTCTTAGCTCACTACTGTATGGAACTCTTTACCAACCATTGTTGTTAGTCATCATGGAAGAGGGGATAAAATCATGTGAACCCCTATCTCTTCAAGCCTTTTCAGCTGTAAAGCGGATTGGGATTTTTCTCGAGAAACTTTGTCTCTAGAATGCAAGCTAGTTTGGTTCAAGTTCCTCATTCCTCGCCATAGCTTTACAGTCTGGCAAACCCTCTCCACCTGCCTTCCAACGCAATCCTACCTCATCCATCATCACATCTCCTTCTCACCCTTGTGCTGTCTCAGATCAAACGCGTTGGAAGATATTGGTTATCTTTTTTTTGCTTGCCCCCTTTCCTCTTCCATTTGGAAAAGAGTCCACAAGCAAAAAAGAGATGACCAATATCTTCCAGAGGGGAATGGATTTGGGTGGATATGTCTTTCATTGATTCTACCATTTGTGATGTAGTGGGCAATCCTGCCTTTAGTGCCGCCATCAACTAGCTTTGGATGTAGCGTAACCTTAGGAAATGGACCTCCAATTCTAGACCTCTTCATCAGATTTGAGACTCCATTTCCTTTGACTTAAGGAAGAGTTATCTGGTGTTTCTTCTTCGTGTATTGACACCCCAAGGAATAGGCATATTTTTGTTTCCTGGGGCCTCTCCCTCTTTTGCTTCGGACCCCCTCCTCTGTTTCTTGAAGAGGGAAGATCCTGTGTGTTTTCTTTTGTTTCTTTCTCCCTCCTTTCCTTCGGAGGCTGTTGTATTCTTTTTCTCCCTTTGGTAAAGAATTTTTATTCACCCAAAAAAAAATCTACATTATATTCAACTAAAATTGGCCTATCTAAAGTAATTCACTGTTCAATTGGGCTGATCTAGACTGGTTTAGATCAATCTCATACCTTCATCTTTGTATAAAGCCAGAAATTCAGGTAACAGAATAGAAAGAATTCAAAGCAGACTAAATAAAACTTGAATGATCGATGAAAATCACGAGATCAGATTTAGAATCTAAGAGATAAGTAGCACCAGGTTGAGGAATTAAATTAAGTTTTTTTTGAGTGAATTAAATTAAGTTAATAAGTAAGGATCAATTTAAGATGCAAACCAGACACCATTCATTAATCGTTACATACATAGCAGCAAAAAAAGGAATTTATCAAAAGATATATTATACAAGTGAAGTCAACAAGATCAATTCTAATAACAAAATTTATCAAATATATTACACAAAAAAGTCAGCAAGATCAATTCTAGTGTCAAAAGGATAAGGCACCTTTTGCACAAAAGCAGCAGAACCTAAAAGCTGACAAATATCAACAAAGACCTCAGCCAGATTCATTCTAAAATGTGTAAGGCCATCTGGCAAGTCAGGAGTTTCATTCTCTTCATTGAATGTAGATTCATCCACCTGCAAAAATATGTCCTTGGTCATTATTTTTTTTTTTTTGGGGGGGGGGTGGGGTGGGAATCTAGAGGTAAAAAAATCATTAGCAAAAGTTACAGAACATGTCACAAGGATACAACAGGTCCTCCATTGCCCCCCCAACCCCCGGGGGGAAAAAATCATGATCCTCAATTAGATAATAAAAGCACATGGGAAATATGATCAATGAACGATGGCAATAATAGTCAAGAGAATAAGTGATACTTCTGTTTCCTCCTCCCATACTCATAAAAACTCCTTATATATTCACTTCTACACCCAAGGTTAATAGGCTTCCAAATGGCCTGAAATGCAAGGTGACCACTTGATTGAAGCCAGGTGCAACTTTTAGGGGGGTGGACAAAGGAGAAAAAATTATAGAAACTGTAGCATTAGTTTATTCCATTGCACAGTAAAAACTGCACGCATAACATTAAACAAATATATATACAAGTTTGGATCCATTGCTAACATTAACAGCAACAACAACTCAGCCTTATCCCAACTAAATGGGGTCGTCTACATGGATCCTTCCCCTCCCCTCTAGATCCATTCCTAGCATAATACTTCAAAAGTTAAAATAAATAAATAAATAAATAAAATAACTGGTAAAAGGAAAAAAGAAATAACTTGTAGTTCATGTTGGTTTTTTTTTTTTTTTTTTTTTTTTTTTTGGGGGGGAGGGGAACTGACTTGTGTCTAACTGACACAAGCCCCTCTATTTATAATAGAATAGAATGAGAAAAATTACAGAAATGCCCCCAAGGACAAATCTACCCTTACACCCATATTACAATACTCCCCCTCAAGTTGGTGCATAGATGTCATAGATGCCCAACCTGCACAAAATAGGATAAAAAACCTTACTACTAAGACCTTTTGTAAAGACATTAGCTAAACTGATTAGTGGACTTAACAAAAGGTAAACAAATAAAACCCTACTACAACTTCTCCTTTATGGAGCGATCAATCGCCACATGTTTTATACGATCATGTTAAACTAGGTTATGAGCAATACTAATAGTGGACTTACTGTCACAAACTCACAATACAACATCATTGGCACTTGAACAGACAAACCCAAATTTTGAAGAAGACTTTGAAGCCACAATAATTCACAAATATCATGCGCAATGGCTCTAAACTCAACCTCCGCACTAAACCTTGCAACCACATCCTGTTTCTAGCTATGCCAGAAGATGAGATTGCCACCATCAAAGGTACAGTAACCTGATGAGAACCCTCGATCATCTGATGAACCAGCCCAATCCGCATCTATAAATGCCTCCACATGCATGTGATTATGTGGCAAAAAAAGAACGAACACCTTTCCCTGGAGCTGACTTCAAGTACCGTAGACTACGGAATATTTGCCAGCATGTGCGAAGAATAGGAATCATGCATATAATGGTTCATCAAAATTATTACATAGGCTATATCTAGCCAAGTATGGGATAATTAAATGAGTCGCCCAACAAACCGTTGGTATCTTACTCTTGAGATGTGCATTAGCCTCAAAAGGGGTGTTTGCTAGCTCACACCCTAACAGTCTTGTCACCAAAAGAAGATCTAGACTACACTTCCATTGAGAGAGAAATATAACTAACCACTTCAATGCTGAGAAAGTACCGCAATTTTCCTAGATTTTTAATCTCAAACTCCTTGCCTAAGTAGGCCTTCAGTCTAACTATTTCAGTAGGGTCTTTCCCAATGACAACAATGTCATCAACATATACAACGAGGATAGTAATGTGATCAGCAAAACTTTTGATAAACAAACTATGAATCTGTGATCAGCTCTACTTTGTTTATATCCCACTGACACCATAGCTTTGTGAAAACGACCAAACCAGGCTCTTGGAGATTGCTTCAACCCATACAATGCCCATTTCAGTTTGCACATTTTCCCTTGAGTCTCCTTGCAAGAGAAACCAAGAGTAACATCCATGTAAACTTCCTCATCAAGCTCACCACGAAGGAAGGCATCCTTGACATTAAATTGTTCCAGCTTCCAACCTAAGTTGACTGCACAAGAGAGGGTAACTCTAATGGTTCATCTTGGCAACTAGGGCAAAAATATTTTGGTAATCACTGCCGAAAAAGTCTGGATGAATCCTCTAGCAACCAATCTGGCTTTGTACTATCCATAGTTCCATCAATCTTCTGTTTAACAGTGAACACCAACTTGCACCCCATAGGTTTCTTCTGTGGTGGAAGAGATACCAGATCCCATGTCAATCTTTCCAAGTGCCTTATTTCTTCAATCATAGCATCCTTCCATCGTGAATCTACAAAAGCCTGCTGCCAGTTTTGAGGAATAGAAACAAAAGAAAAAGAAGACACCAAGGCCCAATATAAAAGTGAAAGAGAATTGCATGACACGAAATGAGAAATAGGGTGTTGTGTGCAACTCCTATTTCTCTTACGAACAGCAATAGGTAAATCAAGAGAAGTATCACTATCACTAGGAGGAGAGAAGCAATTACCAAATAGAGTGTTGGATCCTAGATCAGAGGTAGGCGATTGGACAAGCATAGTGGTAGTGGTGGTGTCAACTTGCTTTCTCCGAGAATAAACCAATAATGGTCTCGGCTGCCTGAATAGAAAGCTCAGTCTCAACCAAACATTCCTCCTCTTGAAACATCGGACTACGATCAAGAGGAACCGCCAAGGGCACATCTTCCCTTATAGCAGCAAACTCACTCTAAAGAGGTGCCATCAAAGGATAATAGGCCCAGTGTCTCATAAAACACAATATCAATTGTTACCAACACACAACGAGAGGGTAGATGATAACAATTGTACTCTTGTATCATTTTTGTGTAGTCGAATACCCGATAAAAATGCACCAAAGACCTTGCGGATCAAGACTCCCATGCAGATGATGGTTGCGAGCACAACAAACGCAAGCCAAAACCTTGGAGGAACAACAAAGGAAGACGAACCAATGAGCACCTCACTAGGATAGCGAGACTCCAATATCTTGGATGGCATGTTGTTGATTAGATATGCCGCGGTAAGAACGGCTTCAATCCAATTCTAGGTTGGAACATTCATCTCAAACATAAGAGATCGGGCCACTTCCAACAAGTGCTAGTTCTTCCCACTGTTAGTGCAGAGTACCTTGATCCAAGCATCATACTGAGTCTAAACAATTTTACGAAATATTTGAAAACACTGAAAGACTTCATTCTTATGACGCAACAAACAAACCTAAGTGAGGTGAGAATGAAAATCAATAAATGTAACGAACCAATGATAACTAGATACAGATACATAACGGGCAAGACCCCATATATTAGAATGGATTAAAGAAAAAAGAATCAAACTTTTATTACCTGAACTTGAATAAACACTTCTAGTTTTCTTGGCAAAAACGCAAGCATCACTAAAAATATTACTCAAATTACACTATTTAAATAAACTAGGAAAAACCATGGCAATTGTGCCCAATAGAGGATGTCCCAAACGCTAATACACTGATATAACTCGGACAATGCAGAAGAAGAAGAATCCATGTGAGATAAGCCTGTGTAGGAAGAGCAGAAGATGAACCACAGCCAAGCAAGTAGGGACTAGAGACAACCCCGCATTTTACCATTACCAATCGTTGCCCCCATCACCAAGTCCTGGAAGATACAATGTGAAGGAAAGGTGACTTTGCAATTCAAAGCCCTAGTAATACCACTAATAGCTAGAAGGTTAAGAAGAAAATTGGGTACATGTAACCTTGATGATAAAGATAACAAGGAAAAACACTACATAGTTTCCTAAGAGATAGGATCGGGAACCATCAGCCACCCGAACTTTGTCTTTATCTGAAGAAAGAGAATACTGAAAAAAATGACTCGAAGACCCAATCATATGGTCAGTTGCACTAAAGTCGATTATCCAAGGAATGGATACAGTAGAGACACGTTGACCAGAAAAAGTAATACCTAAATTGGCAGAGTGGGACTCAGATGTAACCAGCATAGAGGCAACACATGCAGTAGATGATGAGGGAGCCGATGAGGGCACTAACTTGGTCATCAAATGAGAAAACCTCCCTGGTGGGAAAAATCACCATCGAGGGTGAAGAACTCTCAGCCCATAAAAGGGAACCGAGAGAGAAAAGGCAAGAGGAAGAGAGCAGCGCTAGGGCATTAGGTCAGAAATCCAAAGAGGGGTCTCTACTACTTGATACCCTGTTGCTTTTTCTTTTTCTTTTCTTTTTTTTTTTTTTTTTTTTTTTTTTGGTGGGGAGGGGGAACTGACTTGTGTCTTACTCATATTACAATAGTTCAATAATGTTGTTGCAAATTGAAATCAATCAAAAGCAATTACTTAGGCAATTACCGTATTCAATGAGAATCAAGTCATTGGGACAGATTTTTTTTTTTTTTTTTATGAATAAATAAATTCATTACCGAGGGAGGAAAGAATATACAAGGCGGGGGAGAACAGAGGGGGGAGATCCCAAGGCTGCCCTAACATAGGCAGCCAACAAGACCAAGACAAACACAAGAACCATCAAAAGAGGCCTGAGAACCTACAATACAAGCAGCATTAAGCCATGAAACATCAATTGGGGGGTGGGAAGAAGGGAAATAGGCAGACCCCAAGAGACAACAGTGAGCCTGTTCATTAGGGAATCCTTGGCAGAACAATGCCTAATGGAGCCAAGTTTGGAACTAACATCAAAGTAGATGGCATTCCAAATCATGTCAAATGAACGAGAATCGGAAGTCCATCAACACAGATCCCGCTCTATCCAGATATGGTTTATAGAGGCACAGAAGACCAATTTCCCAACAGTGTCACAAAAGGAAGAACCACCATAGGTCATGTCAACCCAGAACCATTCTTTACTCAAGCGGAGGATAGTCTTGCTGGATGGCCAGCAGGTAGAGAGGGTTCTTTTCCAGATGAGGAGGAGAAGGGGCAGGAGAAAAAGAGATGGTCAACATCTTCGGTGCCATTCCAGCAGAGGCAGCAAGAATTGGGACAGATTATTACCAATTACCATATATGAAAAAGAATGTAATATTTAATTGTTAACATCAGATTTCTATAGTATCTCTATAAGCTCTGGTTTTTTTCAGAGTGTCCTTAGGGAAGCTCCTCTGGCCAAAGGAAGAAGCACAGTGCTGTTCGATTGGACAGAGCTCCCCTTGGGAAGCTCTGACAAAAGCTCTGCCCATTTGCACTTAGCAGCAGAAAAAAGAAGTAAAAGAATTCAGACTGTAATACAATTGCAGGTAGGCAGCAAGATTCCAGAAAAATCCACGTCTTCGTCAGACAATGTGGCATGTCTCTGCTTATTTACCTTACCTGGACCCAGATTATGGAAAAAGGGCTAGGAGATTGATTTTCATTTTTCAAATACATAAATCACAACTACAAACTGAGTGTTGTGTCTGAGTCTTAGACACAAACAGAACAGAACCATGGGTCAGAGAGCAACAATTCACTCAACTTCAGACATATGCGGACCTTCAAAAGTACTTGTTATATGCTGGCAAAGTTTTACAAGCAAAAAACCAAAATATAGCACTAAATAATACTCAGACTAGCCACAACCAGTATCCACACTCAGAGAACATGGTCTAAAAAGAAAGAGAAAAACCTGAGCACGCAACAGAAGTGCATCAAGTAAGGCTGAAAATACAGGGAAAAACATCTCTTCCACAGTTTTTCTACTATTTCCCTTGTCTGTATCAAGGCCAAGAACATAGCTGGCTAGACTACACCTGCCAGAAAAACAAAAAACAATTGCACAGTGATTATTTAGGATGTTAGCTAGGCGTATAAAGTTTCATGAAACTCATTTGAATATCTTATAAAGCATCATAAATTATCTTACACATCACACAGAGAAAGTAAAAACTACAAATACAAAATTATATCACAAGGTAATAGCAGAACAGGAAATAAATCCCGCGACAAACCATTATGACACAAATGTGATAGCAGAAATTTACATGTTCATTATTATATTATAAAGAGCACTTCCCAAATTACACTCAGCACCATTAAGAGCTAAATCAATTTTGTTTTCAAGTTCCTCTTCTATAACAATTTTTTATATCAAAATTTCCATCTAGTGTCCCAATATAATATATCAGTCAATTTAGGTCTCGCTATAAGCTTCTGCTTTCCCTTATACTTTTTTCCACACAAACCCTTCAACAATGTTTTACTCAAAGACCATCAATTCAACGACAATAGAAGCACCTACTGACAATCAATTTACTATCTGTGTGCCCAAGGATACAGGATAAATTTCCCCAGCATAAAAAAAGAGTAAGCACAGCCACCTGCTGAGACTTTATTTTCCCAATACGAATATTAAACATTTGATATTTGATTGCCAACAGTAGATATTTTTCTCAGTGAGGGGGCAGGACAGAGGAGGGGGTCATAACTCTATTAATTGTCTAATAAGCTTGTATGAAGGGGGAAAATAGGACCTGAGAACATGATCAGCAAAGTCAACTCATGGTCCCTAGATAATCCTTCCACACCCCAGCAGACCTTGATTACTAAAAGAAATGCCATCAATATTGAGTTTGATTAGATTTTGAGGAGGTATCCAAGCATGCAGGATAGTAGGTCGAAGTACACACTAAATGCCACTGTCTCAAGAAATCATGAAACTCCTCAAAAAGTCTCCGAACATCTCGCCATTCTCACCATGATATTCGCAACAAACCTATAGAGATCTTTACCTTCCTGATAAAAGTCCTGTAATCTCTTCTTCCCAAACGACCCTGTTCATAGCAAGAAACACAAACCGCCACCCAAGCTTTCCACACGAATGAACTTGCCAAAAGTCCATGAGATATCCAAACCCCTTGAGGAGGGTTACAAATCTGACCAAAGGTGGTCATAAAATGAGCCCAAATAGCTCAAGCAAAAATCGGTCCCTATTCTAGGGTTCCATGATACCAATGTCAGGCCGATCCAGGTTCTAATTCCTCCTGCGATATTCAACTCTCCTTGGTTGCAGGCGAGATATCTATATAGTGTTTTTTTTTTTTTTTGGGTGCTTGTTATTATCTGGCAACTAGATTTATATAACTATCCGTCTAGCATTCCCATGGCCACACACAGCCCATGTTTTCAGGGGGGCTGTGAAAAGACGCCACAAAAGAGAGAAGGCTCTTTTCAATTCTAATTTTCTACTATGAAGCACTAGCACTTCTACAAACCACTTTTGAACTTAAGAATGTCATGACCACAACAATAATAACACAATAACAAACCTACAACAATTAACTTAACCACGGAAAAAAAAATAGTATGAAATTAAGGAAAAACTGGGAGCCAGAAGCATACCAAAATTGCAATGTCGAGTCAGGAATCTCCCAGTCTTCACTAGGAAAAGCTACGCAACTGCCATATACAAATGCACATATATTACTAATGCATTCCTGAGCATGTGGTACATAAAATGATATAGGATCAAGCGAAAAAAAAAAAGTTAAGAATCAAAAGAAGTTTAGTAGATGCAGTAAAAATAAGAGAACTCCCACTCATCAGGGTATAACTATAGTTAAAGTTGGTAATTCACAAAAAGACATACAGGGTTCTCAGTTTGAGTTAGTTGAGCAAAAAAAAAGGAATTTAAGGGAGATTGAATTTAGTGACTGAGTTTTAGAAATGAGTCTCACACTCTTACGAGCACATCTATTCCTGTAGAAGAGGGTTAGGTGGCTTTGATGGTGCAAAAGGATACTGATAATTTGGTGAGCGTGCTGCAGGGATGATGATTATGGATTTTAAGGGTAGGTTAAGGAGGGGTCCAAGAAACTAGGGTTTAGATGGAAAAAAGATGTTGTTGATCAATAGATAGGGGTTTGCCACAACAACAACAAAGCCTTATCCCAACTAAGTAAGGTTGGCTACATGGATCCTCGCTTTCCAATCAGCTCTATTCGAAGTCATATAAGAAACGAGTCCTAAGCTATGCATGTCTTTTCTCACTTCTCCTAAAGTTATTTTAGACCTGCCCCTAGCTCTTTCAATGCCTTCAATTTCAATCTGATCATTTCTCCGTAGTGGTGCATCCCAAGGTCTGTAAGCATCGCCATGCCACCTCAAATAACGTTCTCAAAGCTTACCATGTATCGGAACTACTCCTAACTTGGGTCTAATATGCTCATTCCTTACTTTATCCCTCCTAGTTTTGCCACACATCCATCTCCGCTACACTTAGTTTATCTATATGGCGTTCTTAACTGCCCAACATTCCGCACCATACATCATAGCCGGTCGTTTAACAGTCCAATAAAATTTTCCTTTAAGCTTTAACGGAATACGTCGATCACATAGCACTCCGGACGCACATCTCCACTTCATCCATCCTACCAATGGATAGGGGTTTGCCAAATGAACATAATACTTAAATAAATTTGATTAGAAGACGCCTCCAATAGGAGCACAAAATAGGTCTCCAAGAATCATACCTAAACATCCTATTAAGGTTCATTTACGTACGACAGGGAGTTATTTGTCATTACATGCATGTTTTGTCTTCTGTGGTTATATGGGTTATAAAATTATTAGTTGTTAGTCAAGTAGATTGGGTACTTTTGTAACTTTGTTAAAGGTTTAGAGATAAATATATTGCTCCGGTAGGGTTGAAGACATTCCCTACTCAATAGCTTCTTTTATCCTTTTCTCAGTTCTCCTCTTCTTCCTCCTTCCTCCTTCCTCCTTCCTCCCTTTTGTATCTTCTTCTTTTCTTGGTTGTTTGTTATTATTGTTCTAGCATTGCAACAGATCCTTTAAAGGATAATGCCTCCAAATGACTTGGAAAGAGAGCCAAACCATCAGCCTAATTCCAAATCTTCATTGACTAAGGCTCTGTACTGTAACATTCTAAAAAATCAATTCTGTTGTTTTTTTATTTTTTTGGAACAGAAATAGAGTAAAAGTTGTATGGTGAGTCCGGTTCAATTTCTTGTTTTTTTGTAATGAACCGGCACTTTTTAAGTTTTAGAATTCATTTTTTGAAGCATGAAAACCAAGCTTCTCACGATCAGAATCTATTCTGATCAAAAGGCGCAGAATGGAAACTCCGACTTAAGTACGAAAGGGCAAAATCGAAATTTGCCCTTAAAACATAAGAAGCACTTAAAACTTCAGTCGACCGAACCCTAAAACTCATTCTCTTTCTTGGAATACCAGAAGAGAGACACAAGAGAAACCCCTTTCTTCATCCTCCTTCCTCCTTCGTCCTTCGCCTAACAGTCACTTCCCTCTTCCTCCCTCATCTCTTCATTCTCCTTCGCCCGAAACCCATCCCTAACCTCCCTCACTGGAAACGAAAATCGGTGATTCATCAGCGTCCGGCGCTAGGTCCAAAGCTACAGCAGGTTTGGCGGCACAACAATCCCTGAAGTCCTTAACTCCTCGACCAGCGGCGGACACTCCAAGCTCCTGCAGAAATAGGTTAGAAACAGAGAAACCCCCTGCTTACCTGCTTTGATGTTGTACAGATGGAAGAGCATTTTCATCTCTTTTCAGTGATGATCTCTTCTTACATTTTCCTTTCATTTAGTTAGTGAGATGCTGAAAGGAAAAGACTGCCCTTTTTCGTTTTTGATTTTCTCTTTTAGGGCCCTATTTTCTCCAGCAGAGATAGCCTAGAAGTTTGCTTCTTCCTTCTTCCTCCAAGCTTCTGCTCTCTCTCTCTGCCTGTACTTCAATTTTGTTTCTCAATGAAATCCCATTCCTTTTTCTTGCTTGTCTTGACAATTATTGAAGCATTTTTGTAGTTCTTAAGCTGAACTGGTAAAAATCAGGGAAATTTTAAGTGTGGGGGCTTTATTTGTGAGAGAGGAGACTCATAGAGATCATATCGTCGTTGTCTTTCATTATTGAATGAAATGCAGATAACTACTACCTCTTTGATTTCACTGTAGAAAGGGGTATTGGGTTTCATAGTTTGGTTTGATTTTGATTTTTGGTCTCCCAGAGGGGACAATATAGGGCCTCGAGATCGGGATCTGTCCACTTCTTTCCCTTGATCCTTTTCCTTTTTATCTGGGGAAATACCAGGCCGGTAGAATCTGTAATATCATGTAGCTTAGTTTTGTAGATTTCTTTCCTTTTGGAAGAACGTGAATTCCCTTTCTAGTTTACTGTTCAACTTATTTTTTGGTCCTTACATTTTCTGTGTTTGTGTTAATGATACTTTCTGGCATTCCTGCATTAGTCAACGGAGAGATGCTGTCACTTACGACCATAGATTTTCTTTTCCTTTCAGATCTTTCTGTTGTGCATTCTCTCGAGAGATTTTGTAAATGGAATTTTATTTCTACAACGATTACTCTCTCATTTTATTGTTTTTTCTTTTTAAAGTGTTATGCGAGTTTTGATTTCTCTCTTTAACTTTTGATGTCTGATGTCGGATCATTTTTCATTCATAATAGTTGGACTCCTCTGGTTTTTCCTATTTACCTCTCTATTATTAACTGTTCTATATTATTGTTGTTGTTTCCCAGTTGAGGGTTCCCTTCTCATGCTTTGATTCCCAAAGGGTCATATGTATTCCAGTATATACACAAAAGAGTTCAGGTTGACAATATTCAGTTTAACAAGTTGTTGAATCCAAATAAGGTACCACATGTTCAAATATTTACCAAAGATTAGAGTTTATGCATGAAGCCATCTCTGCATCCCAAGTAATTTTATGATGTGGAGTAAGTGGGTTATGGTAAAAGGGTTTTTTTATGTGGCACCATAGATTTTGTTTATTTTGGGAAGTGAACACTCCAATCTTATTAAGCATGAGCTCATCTCTGCATCCTACATTGACGATGTGGATGATCACCTTTTCGAGCTCACATCCATGTCTGGTTTATTGCTATTTTATCTGATGAATAGCTGCCGTTTCATATTTCATATTTAGGAGAAGAATAAAAGAGTCAAATAAGACACAAGAGAAACCTCTCTCCTTATTGTAGTGTAAATCCATTGCATTGTCTGTAACTCTTTATCCCTTGACAATGAATATTTTTTGTATTTTGCAACCTTTGTTTATGTAATTTTGGATGCAGTCTGTGAATCCCTTCTGACACCAATGAAAGATAGAGGGTTGACACCTTCAATTGTTCTCATGGGGCTTCATTGTATCCTTATACCTTCTAGAACCTATCATAGATTAAGGGTTAGGGTGCCTTGGTGAAAATCAGTGTTTTCAATTTGGATTTTAAATTCATGTTCTTTTTTTTTTTTTGGTAAAATAGTGAGAAAATGTCAACTTCAAAACAAGCAGTTAATGAGACTGCAAAATGGAGCCAAGCAAATGTAGACACCCTTATTGTTCTGATGGTAGAGGAAGTTAAGAAAGGAAATATGACTACTTCGACTTTTAATAAAGCTGGTTGGAACAACATTGCCAATAACTTCAAAGAAAAAACTGGGGTCAACTATGCCATTGTACAGTTGAAGAACAAAGTGAACAAACTGAGGCAGGATTATAGTCAGTTTAAGAAGCTATTGGAGACAACTGGTTTTGGTTGGGATACTGCTTCAAGAACTTGTACTGTTGATGATGAATCCATCTGGGAATCGCATATTAAGGTATACTCAATTTGTATTTAATTTGAGTATTTTGAAATGCCAGGATATATCAATTCAAGTATTTGATTATGCGTATTTTTTATTTATTAAGATAACCCTACTTGGGCACGATTTAAGAAGCACGGACTACCACAATGGCCAGAACTATGTATGGTATTTGGTGATACATATGCAGACGGCGAAGGAAGTGGGACTCAAACAACCATGTTGGAAACTTTGGGGGCCAATGATGCTAGGAATATGATTGAGTCTTGTGATGAGTCAAGTTCCGCTGATGAAGTTACTCCATTAGGTGACACTCAAACTGAAGCAGTGGAAAAAAGGCCAGTTACTAAGCATAGGCATGATAGGACTCCAAATGCGAAAAGGAGGAGGAGCAAGTCTAATGATTGGTCAATGGCATTCAAGGCAATTCAAGATATTAGTAAATCAAGGGTAGAACGAGATGCGAGCATGTCCACTGCTTCAACCCAAAATGCGGAACAGATGTATGGGATTACTAGGGCCATGGAGGTGCTTGAGTCAGGATATGAGTTAGATGAAGCACTATACAAGAAAGCACTTCGGAAGTTAATGGTTGACCCGCAATGGAGAGAAGCATTAATTTCCTGCCCTCCTCATCGGAAGTCAATACTCCTTCGTACCCTTCAGTAGTTTGCTTCTTGAAAAGTTCTTTTAATTAGATAGATTGATAACTCTACTTGGATTGTGCCTTGACCCTACTTTTAACTTTGATGGTTTGCTATGTTTTCCTTCACTTTTTAAGATGTTATGGATGACTATGTCTTGACTTTTTTTTATAACTGTAGTATTTGATGTCCTGAATATTTGATCATTGTACCTTGACACTACTTTTAACTTTGATGGTTTGCTATGTTTTCCTTCATTTTTTTTAAGGTGTCTTGGATATTTGTTCAAAATTATGGTTTGATGTGTTTTCATATTTCTAATTTTATATTATAGGAATGGATCAAAGAATGATCGCATCTAGGGAACACATTGAACAAATGGAAAGGGATGACACTGATGCAGAAATCATGATGTGTATAATGTTGTTGATGAAAGCACATGATTCATTATACACTAGAGAGCCCATACGAGATAGTAAATTGACAGGACCAGAGCGAGTGAGTGAGGTTCTAAACGGACATGTAGACAGATGCTATGAACAGTATAAAATGGAACGCCATGTCTTCCTCAACCTTGAAGCGTTAATGCGATAACGTGGTTGGTTGGAAGATAGTCGATATTTAAGAGTGGATGAGCAGTTGGCAATGTTTATATCTATCGTTGGTCACAATGATAGGTATAGAGACATAGCAGAACACTTTCAGCGTTCTCTTAACACTATAGGTGAACACTTTAAGAAAGTGTTACGTGCTTTCATACTACTGGGACAAGAGAATATCAAACCTCCAAACTTCAGTCGTTGCCCTAAACAGATTCTTGAAAAACCAAAGCTCTATCCTTTCTTCAAGGTATGTTGTTTATGATTAAAACAATGATTATGTTGTTTTGTGGTTATACGTGGTTTGATTTGATGAATATCCATGTATTGGTACTAGGACTGCATTGGCGCGATTGATGGCACTCATGTTAGTGCTTCTGTACCTCTATCCAAACAAATACCGTACAGAGGAAGGAAAGGAGATACGACTTGGAATGTTATGTGTGCATGTGACCTTGACATGAAATTCACTTTTGTGTACGCTGGTTGGGAGGGTTCGGCAAATGATTGTCGAGTATTCAATGAGGCATTGAATAACCCTAAATTTGAATTTCCTCATCCTCCACCTGGTACGTTCTAAATCTTAACCTCAACAGTTGATTATGCTCTATTTTACATATTGTGTTGATTCATTACTTTTCACTTTACGTGCTAGGTAAATATTATGTGGTTGATTCTGGTTATCCATCTACTACTGGATTCTTGACGCCGTTCAAAGGACAAAGATACTATCTAAATGATTATAGGAATAGACGTCCAAGGACAGCAGTAGAGCTATTTAATAATAGACACTCTTCTGTTAGGAATGTTATAGAGCGCAGTTTTGGTTCTTTGAAGAAGCGCTTCTCAATTCTGAGCAAAATGCCATGTTTTCCATTGAACACCCAAACATGCATCGTCATTGCTTGTTGTGCACTTCACAACTTCATTCGGGAGGAAGAAATTGCAGACAAGAATTTTAAGGAGTTTGGTGAAAATTGGTGGAATGAGGAGCCTGAAGAAATTCAAGATTATGTACCACCGGCTCACATTAGTATAAGCTTAGCAGAAAGAAGAAGACAGATGGATGATCTTAGGAAAAAGATTGCAAATGAGTTAGCTGTTAAAGCCGGAATGGCTCAAATTACATGATTACATTTTGATGATTGGATTTAAACTTTGAAGTAGTGGGACATGTTTTGCAGTTAAGAATTAAATTGGAAGACCTAATTTATGCCCTTAAGTTCATAATTAGATACTTTAAGAATTATGTCAATACTTGAATTTATTCTTGTTCATACTTTTATGTTATTATGATAGATCATATTTTTGTTGAAACATTTCATATTTCATATGGCAAGGAAACACAGCCAAATATTTCATATTTGAAGTGAACACCATGTTGTTGATATGGAGATATTCTTATTTGCCTCATTCGACTTAAGCTATTTGGGTAATAATGGTTTTCATAATTTAGAATTTATTAAAAAACCATTGACTATCCTTAGATTTTATTTAAAAATCACAACTTTGACACCCATGGTGAAGATGACACTTTATGTAAATATTGGTTTCTAACAGAAACGATTCTGTTAAGTACGAACCATACATGTTTCTGTTTCTTTCATGTTACAAAATCAATTTTTTTTTGCGATTACCATACAACTTTTAAGATGCAGAATCACTCCAAAAAAAATAGAAATGCAAAAAAGTGTGCTAGACCCAAAATCATGTTAAAAAAACAGAATCG
>NC_056561.1:43285225-43339894 GCF_013358625.1 Macadamia integrifolia | reverse complement strand
TATAACTATAGTTAAAGTTGGTAATTCACAAAAAGACATACAGGGTTCTCAGTTTGAGTTAGTTGAGCAAAAAAAAAGGAATTTAAGGGAGATTGAATTTAGTGACTGAGTTTTAGAAATGAGTCTCACACTCTTACGAGCACATCTATTCCTGTAGAAGAGGGTTAGGTGGCTTTGATGGTGCAAAAGGATACTGATAATTTGGTGAGCGTGCTGCAGGGATGATGATTATGGATTTTAAGGGTAGGTTAAGGAGGGGTCCAAGAAACTAGGGTTTAGATGGAAAAAAGATGTTGTTGATCAATAGATAGGGGTTTGCCACAACAACAACAAAGCCTTATCCCAACTAAGTAAGGTTGGCTACATGGATCCTCGCTTTCCAATCAGCTCTATTCGAAGTCATATAAGAAACGAGTCCTAAGCTATGCATGTCTTTTCTCACTTCTCCTAAAGTTATTTTAGACCTGCCCCTAGCTCTTTCAATGCCTTCAATTTCAATCTGATCATTTCTCCGTAGTGGTGCATCCCAAGGTCTGTAAGCATCGCCATGCCACCTCAAATAACGTTCTCAAAGCTTACCATGTATCGGAACTACTCCTAACTTGGGTCTAATATGCTCATTCCTTACTTTATCCCTCCCAGTTTTGCCACACATCCATCTCCACTACACTTAGTTTATCTATATGGCGTTCTTAACTGCCCAACATTCCGCACCATACATCATAGCCGGTCGTTTAACAGTCCAATAAAATTTTCCTTTAAGCTTTAACGGAATACGCCGATCACATAGCACTCCGGACGCACATGTCCACTTCATCCATCCTACCAATGGATAGCGGTTTGCCAAATGAACATAATACTTAAATAAATTTGATTAGAAGACGCCTCCAATAGGAGCACAAAATAGGTCTCCAAGAATCATACCTAAACATCCTATTAAGGTTCATTTACGTACGACAGGGAGTTATTTGTCATTATATGTATGTTTTGTCTTCTGTGGTTATATGGGTTATAAAATTATTAGTTGTTAGTCAAGTAGATTGGGTACTTTTGTAACTTTGTTAAAGGTTTAGAGATAAATATATTGCTCCGGTAGGGTTGAAGACATTCCCTACTCAATAGCTTCTTTTATCCTTTTCTCAGTTCTCCTCTTCTTCCTCCTTCCTCCTTCCTCCTTCCTCCCTTTTGTATCTTCGTCTTTTCTTGGTTGTTTGTTATTATTGTTCTAGCATTGCAACAGATCCTTTAAAGGATAATGCCTCCAAATGACTTGGAAAGAGAGCCAAACCATCAGCCTAATTCCAAATCTTCATTGACTAAGTGGACAAAAAAAAAAAAATGAAATAAATAACTGTGATAACAAAAATCCTATGTTGGATCCTTGAAATATTCCTACTACCATATTAAAGATGAACCATGGAAAACTAAAACTACCCCAAAACTGACTAGGAAGACATAAATAAACAAACCAGAAAACTTTAATTCTGACTCAAAACAGAAAGGTGTGCATTCATGTCCACCCCCTCTTATTTCTTTCTTCATGTGACTACGTAACCGTAGGTTCCATTGGACCAGCCTATGATGCCCTATGGGCTCCATTTAAGAAGTCAACTCTCAACAGCAGGATCTAGCTTGACACCATCCTTCTCTATCTCTATCCTTTTATCCCTACCATATAACGACTAACATGACTAGAAAGAAATCAACTCTAATACTTATGGCTGGGGGTGAAATTCTCAATTTTAATGCTTTAAGTGATGGGCTTTCTTCATACAGGTCTGGATTGATGTGCTGATAAACCTAAAGTCAACCAAACTACACCTTCTCCCAGTTCGCAATTCAACTCTACTTGCTATTAGCTGTGTTTCTAGTCATCCTGAAGCCATCCATAGAATCATATTTCTTATTATCAATTTTTCCCATGGCATTTGCGATCTATCCCTTGGTCTTCTAACTCCTCCCAACTGCATCATATGACTCCTTAGACTGCACTCAATCAAATGTCCATACCACCTCATAAAACTCTCCTACAACTTCCAACTTACCAGAGCCAGCCCTAAATCATTTAAATTTTTTCATCAATTACTTCACAAGAGCCACTCCTAAATTTCAAGGATTAAGATCTCACTCTCGCCCCCCATCTCACCAATCCAAAAAAGAGAGATCTCACCGAAATCATGTATTTTTTCCCAGTCGACTCGGTGGTTGGTCTTGGTGGCTATATGGTCTTTGTAGCCCCTGAAAGTTGGTATTTACCCTATTTTACGCCTTCTAAACACAATGGAAACATCAGTTTTTTAAAAATCAAACCTAAAATTGTACTTTGACTTCGTACTCTTCAGACCTTAGGCTACTATGCTCTATTCCACAATCCACATTCCACAATCAACGCATAACACAACATAATCATAAGAATTTAAAAGACATCATATATATGAAAAGTAACTCCAAATGTGGATGAGGAGGTAATATTCTCTACTCTTTAAGCTTCAACAAGTGTAGGAATGGAGATCCTCAACCAAAAGCACCAAAATCCTTGCTACTTAGTATTTTTTCATCAAAAAAGTAGAAAGAGAGGCGAGATTTGGCGAGATCTTGGCAAGATTTGGTGAGATGTGGTGAAATTTGACGAGATCTCGGTCGAGTTTTTGTACTATTTATATCTCGTCTCGCCTTTTTGAAAAAACGAGATATTAGCGAGATCTCGGCGAGATCTTGAACCATGCTAAATTTCAGGTCTGATAACCATCCTATAGAAATCGGATCGGAATTTTAGTAGGATTTGTCTATCACATAACATTGATGAAGCTAAAATATTGATTAGACCTGAAAACACACCCAGCTGCTCATGAAGGACAATTCAAATGGCTATCTTCCACTATACAAGTCTGTCCTAGAAAAGAAAATGAATCAACCATCATTTAACACAAAATCTAAGAGTGGAATTTGACAATGATCTTACCAATCGATCCATTATACACTCACATCTTAAAACCAACATCCTTCTTAGGCATGAAAATGCAGCAGGCATTCCAATTCATCAGCTTGTCTCTTCATTCAGCATGTTCAGCAGGTTTTATGCAATAGGTAGGTTAATTAGGGCAAAGAACTTTAACGGTATGCTGGACATATGGGAGGTAGTTCGTTAGGCAACTCAGCGAAATCAATTTTGAAACCTTAAAAGGCAATTACTGCACTTGATGCAGCACTTACAACTCACCTCACCTCATGTTTCATTGAAGCAATAATAGACCTTACTTTCTGCCCAGCAAGGAAGCAGTTCGCAAACAGAGACAGAGTGCCTAGGCCTAGCAAGACCACAGCCTTCACATTCTTCAACACAGAATAGTGTCACGCAGGCTTGGCTAGGTGATACAGCACTGCGTACATGACAACAGCAAAGCAAGTGATGCATGCCAAGTAGTTGTTCTCTCCCAATTGACCTTTGTAAGAAAATTAAGAGACTTATTCTGTTCAACTTCCTTCAATTGAATGTTCCCATTCTTCCCAATAATTTCCATATTTATGAGCTTCTAAATAATTTGTAAAAAAGAATTATTCAATGACTTGAGGATTTTGACCCATGGTAGATCAAATCTCTATTCCCCCAATTCGACAAACCATCCAACACAGAGTCAATTTCGAAACGTCACAGAATAAGAACTGCTGACTGCTGAGATAATACAATGCAACAAGCCACTCCAATATTCCTTATATCCTAAAATCATTGGCATCCCACAACTACCCAATCACAATAGGAAAATCTCCCTGAACCACTAATTGCTGAACATCCACACCAGACGATCTTCCCAAGCCATAAAAGCTACTGCAACCTCAATGGTGATAGAGTCTGTCATGCACAGAACACCTAATTAAACTTGAATGAGGTCTCCCACAATTACCTTTAATTTGTAAAAAAGGGAACATAATACGCATATTGAGCGCTGAGTACTTCTTGGAAGGTTTCAGAACTGTTGAGTCCCAATTTTCTGCATCACATGCACAGTTTGCTTATGATACACTTGTTTTTAGTAAGGCATCTCAGTTCTCACCAATGAATGAGAAATTTGAGGATTATCCTTGGGTGCTTTGAGGTAACTTCCAGTTCAAGATATACAAGTAAAACACAGACAAAGTGAAGTGATTACCGATTGGTGTGGGCATGTAGTGAATCTGGGTCAGATCGGCTGCCTCGTCCGTAAGAGGTAACTTTTCCTAGTACCTTCCAGGGATTATGATGTAGATCAAGAGAGCTTCCCACACTAGTATTCACGCCGGAACAAGTCCAAATCCTAGTCTAATGGGTTAGATTCTGTTGCAAGGACTGAACCAGGATCACATTACAATAACTCATCAGAAAGAACTAGAAATCAAAGAAAATATGGGACCAGTCAAAGAAAGGTTGAACATCCAGATGGAAAGTTGCTTCTCAGAAGAAGAGGCATCTTTTGCAAAGAGGGATATTGATCCTAATAAATGCAATTTCATCAAGTGCTCCAGTTTGTGTTATGTCCTTATCCATTAGTCTGGTTTTCTCTGCTAGTTCTTGGAAAGCTAGAGAGGTACCATCTTTGGGATGTTTAGGCGTATCGTCTGGTCAGCTGGGGCAAGATTACTCACCCTAAAAACATGGGTTGGCTTCGGAGACCCTTCAGGGTTATAAATCAAGCACCATGGTCAAAAAAGTCATGGAGATTTAGTACAGACCAAGACAGCCACTGGAGAGAAGTGCTTACAGCTTGATACTGTGAAATGAGCAGATGTGAGACAAATGATCTTGATATTATTTGTGGCATGGGCATATAAAGGGATGTCATAAATAAACTTGCTGCTTTTAAACAGATGGTGAAACTGAAGGTTGGAAGAGGGATTGTTATAAAATCTTAGATGGACCATTGGTGTGGAGAAGGTTGTCTCCAACACATTTTCCCAGATCTTCTCAGAATTTCTGAAGAAAAGTATGCTTCACTCCTGGAGCATAATCAAATAAGGACGATTACATTACTTGGGCTCCTAGACTCAACAGAAATTTTAATGACTGGAAGATGTGAACTTGTTGAAGTCCTCTAGCCCTCCATTTAAGTCAAGTAACCAACCCATCAATTGCAATAAAAGGAAGAACGCTGGGGTTTGATAGAAACTTGGAATGGAGCTTGTTCTTGCAATCCATACTAGCTATGCTCTAACCTCTTAAATCTGCTAGTTAAGAAATTTGGATCCTGAAGATATGGAATATAAAGATCTTACTCCAATGGACAGCAAGTAGACAGGAGATATCAATAGTGGAACACCTCACCAAAAGAGGAAGGAAGATCACTAAAAGATGTGTGTGTGTCACCCACTCTATGCTTGCCTGTCCTTTTACCTGCATGGTGGGGTAAAAAGTGCTGGAGATATTTGCCAGCGGTGGACTTGCCCTGAGGAAATTCCTAGCCTGATTATCCAATCAAGATGCTATGGATTTAACAAGAAGCGGAGTTCCATACTGTTGCTCTCACCTGCAGTCATTTCTTGCTTTGTCTGGGAAATAGAGAGAAAAGAATATTTTATAAATGTAAAGCATCTTACAGGCAAGTGGTTCAGGATATTGTTAAAGACCTTGATTTTTAAGGCCCCAAATTGCAGGTAAAGATGTCTCCTGCAATTTGTTCAAGAACCAATTAAAACAAAGGATGAGTAATGTTTTTGTGTGTATCTATTTGCTTCATGGGGTTGTGAGCATGCCTTCTAATCTTCTATAGTACCTTTTCTTCTTAGATCCATTATGCAAGCCATTTGTGCTTTGCCAGATCCCAGGTTGATCTTTCAGCAGCTTTATATTTGACTATTGGTCCCTTCAACCAGCCTCTTATTTCTTTATCATTATTTGACCTTTCAATCCAAAAGAAAGGGGAAAGAACAGAAAATGATCATATTTCTCCTGGCTGCAAGTTTCAGTAGACCCTATTGGCTGAGTATTGCTATAAATTTTCTTTGAGTTTAGACCACTCAATCCATACTTTCTTGATTATTCAAGTAGAAACCATATTAGGTGTTTTCGCTTTTGTATTTAAATTTTTTGTAACATTTTGTGGTCAAACCTAATTATTGGAAGGCTTGACCTACGCATAAGTAGAATTAATTCAATTCAATTCCCACAGAGATTGGATTTCAAACCAAATTAACATCTCTTGCACACCTAAAATTAACCCAGCATAACAATGAAACTCAAAAAAGAAATGACATCAGATTCTAAACCACAAAGGTACAACCGAAGTTCTTAAAAATAGCCAGGCATGTCAAATACAGAGATTTCAAGAATCTAAAAACGAAACCCTAAAAGTACCAACCAATGCAGCTACGCACTCCTAAAGCTTATTTTTTGAAGTCCTACAGGAAATTTCCATTGGACCCACCAATACGAAATGGGCAACTTCACATAATTGAGCCTACCTGACAGGGTCCAGAACTAGAATACCTTGCCTTTTTAGATCCCATACGATTTCATCTGCCAACGGTTACCAATAATACTTGTATGTAAAGACAATGTATATGTTGATAAACTGAGTAAAAACACTACAGGAGTATTGCAGTCAGAACATGAGGCTGCTGCCAATGCTATCAATAATACTTCTATGTAAAAACATTGTACATGTTGTGAAGCGAGTAAAAATTACAACAGGACTCCTGCAGTTTGCAGAACATGAGGCAAACTAATGTATCCCAATTACAGAGGAGAATGCAATAGGAACAACCTCAAAAGTGCATCTGCAAGCACAAGTGACTCTGCACTTGCTTCTACAATCAAAGCTGGTGCCTAACATACAAACCAATAGGACAATTAGTTACAACATGAAAAATATATTTCAAACAAAGTTATTGAAACAAATTCTGTGCATCCTTGCAGTATTGTTATTAATGTCGATAACGGTGACTTCCTCAGAAAAAAAACACTGATGTCTGCTGACATGTGACAATCCTCAAAAAACAAGTGAAACCAAAAATTTTGAATTCCAGATCATGGATGGAACACTTACAGCCTGCCCTATTTCTGACATCAAGCAAGCAAGACCACCAATTACTTTCTCATCTCCACTGGTTAGAGCTGGTAGGAGAAGTACTTCTTTAAGAAAAGGTACTCTGTATAGCAATACCTGGGGCAGCCACTGTAAAAGAAAGCATAGCTCAAAGGAAATAACACCTTGAAAGAAATGCAACATTGACTTTCACAAACAAATTATTACATAACAAAAACAAATGAAAAATTAAGCCCCCTCTCCAAAATAAAAAAAAAAATATATATATATATATATATATATAAAGAGTAAAAATACAAGGATGATAAAATATTAAGTAGTAACAGAGATATCTGTTATCATCAAAATCTTAAGTAGGAAACTTAACTTGACCAAAGAATCCTTGCTCTTCCACATAAAGAGTGAAATGGTGAATGCTGTACAAGTTTCAGAATAAAAAAATTCTTATTTAACAGGCCATCCTACTTTTTTCTTCGGACCAATAATCTTAGATTTCTGTGAGTCTTAAATAACATACATCTAAAATTCCATAACCAGGTGCAAGTCTCACCTTCATAGGGTCCAAGGAGGTGGATTCAATATGATTATATATGGCATTTGCACAAAGTGGCCACTGTCATAGGACGTAATCACAGTTGCTGTCATATTCAATTACTCTATCATCTGTTGTGTTTCATTAAATATCAGATATAAAGTTCTGAAGGCAATAATTATTAGACCTCAAGGAGGAACACTTATGATTCTAAAAGACAACGTAATTGGTTGTAGCTAGACTCAAGCTATAAAAGAGCCTTGAAGGTGACTGGAGGATCTTGATTGTTTGCATCTATCCAGGTCTGGGAAACATAAAGAACTTATCTCTTTTGCTGTAAGTGCTGAGTATCTTCTTCTGTCCTTGTATTATCTTCTACAAATTGTGATCTGGTCATCATTTGTTGATGAACACTAATAAAACTTGCTTACTTCTGTTTTTCTTTATTTTGCACTTTGATGTATTTATTGTGTGGTTGTTTCTGCTTTTGTTTTTGCAAAGATGAGATCGTTCTGCTTGGGCAGAAGAGGAGAAAAAATCACGTATGGGACACCAATCCCATATGCGCTGCTCAACAGCATCAAAACTAAAATAAATAAATAAAAACTCATTCTTTACTCAAATCATTTCTTATTGATAAGGTGTATGAAATATATAAAGATTTTTAAAATTCCTAAATTGACTAAAAAAATGACTCCTTATCACACTAACACACACAAAGTAAATAAACTCAAAACAAAATTCTATATAGCTAATAAGTATTCTACTCTAAACCAAACGCTTAACTACTAATTCGTGTACTAACTTTATCCCCACTTTATGGCTTATAAATTAGGCCCATTACAATGAAACCCAAAAAAAAAAAAAAAAAAAAAATGAGAGGCCCAACCTATAATATAACCATCCAAAGGTCAACTTCAGCCCATTGGAATGCTACCAACACCTCATCGGCCTCCTATGCTTGCACACAAGCCTCCATATGGGATTAATGTCTATTGCAACTGCATCAATTCCCAAAGTGTTGAAAAAAACCTCACCCTCGAGTTTCGTAGAAGGGAAAAATATCTCATTCTCCGCACCAATACCATGAATTAAGTTCACAAGATGAAATGTTGATGAAGTATTCTCAACTTCAAATATATATGGGGGAGCCTGCACGATAACCATTCTATTTATGGGCTAAATCTAGATATGGTTTTTTGTATTTCTGTTTATGGGCCATAATCAGGGCAAAAAAACATGTTTGATCACATGTAGTAATTTCTACTTTCGGGCTAGAAAAGAAATAGAAATGCTTTTGTTAAGTGCATATTAATTTATGTGTATGGAACTTACACAAATTTACAAAATGTCATTCAATACCCAAAATTTTGGCATAGGCGGTGGGGGTGGCAGTGGAGGAGGTGGTCGCGGTGGTGGAGGTGAAGGTGGTGGCAATGGAAGAGGTGGTGGTGGTGGCGGCAGTGGTGGGGGGTGGTTGAAGTTGCATTGGGGGTGTTTTATTTTTAACATGAAAATATTTCTTTGCCCATCAAATTAATCATGTGCTCATTAAAAAGCAACCCCTATTTCTCCCTCTTAATTATGGGATAGAGAAGTTTCTACAAGATGCTTCCTTTTTTCCATCTCTCAGCAACCCTTTGGTCCCTATTCATTCCTAGGAACAAAAACATGAACCGGTGTTAGCAAATGGATTTCTATTATCTTTTTGTTCCCAGAAACCCAAAATAAAATAAAAAATAAGAAATAGTGAAACATGATGGTTATCATGCAGGCCCTAACAAACTCAATATGTAGAACATGCATCACTGCAATAAAGTCAATTGTTTCTTAAACTATAATAATCCTCACCACCCCCATTTATCATTACTTGTTATCTCACACTAGAGCGGTCTTGCAATTCTGTTGACCCTTTCGGCTCTTCCTATGGCTACATTGTTGATGTCACCTCCTTCGACTCTAAGCATACTTTGTCAATCAATACTTTCAAAGCAACCGTCTATCGTAGATGAGAAAGCTTTAGCATGCACAAATTGCTATCACAATCAACTATACTTTTTCGTTCTTCCAACTATTGTCCACCAACTTTAATGATGTGTTGGAAAGATTCAAATATCTCACAATAAGCACCATCAAAATATTGAGAATTTAATGAAGACTTCATCTTCGGATTCAATGGTGATTTCGTTGGACTTTAATAACATCACCATCACAAACCATAAGATGAAACTGTTACTTTGCATGTCAACTATGAGTAAAATAGCAATTTTGTTGTTGAGCAATGAACTCTGATCTTGAAAACATAGGTATCCATGGCCAAGTGCTCTAATACCAAAGACAATCTGATAATCCAGATTATGGATCTCAATTCTCAAATGCACGCAGGCCCCATGATCAAAACTACGATTAAATTTAAGATAAAAGAAGTAACTGGGTTGTTAAGGGAAGAAATCAAATCAATGGAAGGGGAAGGAAAACCTTGCTAAATTTATCCAGTCAAGCTCTCGGGGACTGCTTCAACCCTTAAACAGCCTTGTTCAAAGTATACACAAACCTCAAGACAAATAACCCCTTTCTTCCTAAGGTTGGTTCTTCTCACTTAAACTTTCCAAAAGCTTTGCTCAAAACCTCATTCCTATTCTTCAAAATCAATTTGTTTTCCATTCTTCTTCCCTCCTATATAAAAATTTTCTGGATGATACCACTCTCTTCAATGGCAACATTGGAGCTTCAAGAATAGCAGAGTGGAGAATGGTGAGCTTTGGTGCTTCTAAGATGTTAATGGCCCCGCCTGAGCTCCGACCCAATGACCGACCTTCCTACTGGGAGGCCTTCTCCCCCGCCTGATTCCTCTCCAGAGTCCATCCCTAATTTTCTGCCCCTAACCACTGAACCCCTCCTTCGTCCAACTTCCTCCACCACCCCTGAAAATGTCTAGAACTCCCACCATAACCATACCATCTACACCCCTGTTGATGGGCTACCCCTCCACTTTGTACCACACTGCACTATCGTCGATTCTCTGCTTGCTAAATGTCCGGCGGGCCTCCTCAACGAGGAAGTTTCCAGATGGTCTTCCTCACTTGTTGGACATTTCCTTGGCAATCGTCCACCTCTCCATCTGGTTAAACAGTTCTTGAGCACATTTATGTGTGAAATCTAGGGTAGTAAAACATGCATTTTACATATTTAGAATAGAGCTACCTTAGGTTTTACTCTCTTTTTCCAGGTTTTATATTTTCAAGGCCTTAAGGATTATCGGGCACTATATCTTCAATTTTACACGTAAAGAGGTCCTATTTCTTTTCATGGTTGCGAAGAGGACAAAATTCTGAGCAAGATGGGCGTGTTCAATTAAAAGTACACATTCGTTTGGTCACCCGTACAAATGATTATTATTTTCGGGCCAGAAAAAGAATAATGGATCAGAACTGAACCGAGATGCAGAACCAGCCCGTTTGCAATTGTCCCAGAGGTACAAGGAATATTCCAAATGCCAACAAGGATTGATGGACCACATCTTTAAGTGATTGAAGATTTGTTTTTGGTAACAACAACTACCTAGTGTAGTTGGTGAGCTATAGTGTGCAAAATTCTCTTGCTCACCAAGAGGTCTCAAGTTCGAATCTCATGGTTGTTTTTTTTAGAGAATTTGTTAAAGATTTCATGCTTTTCATTCACTTAAAGCACTAAGGGCATGGAGGGGATTTCCACATCAAATTAGCAGCAAGGAAAATCGTGGAAGCAAGAAGAGAAGAAAAAAAAAGGAAAGAGAAAAAAAGGGGAGAAATAAAGATTGTCCAAATCTTCTCTCTCCTCCACATCATCACCAAAGATTGTCCAAATCACACAAAGCAAGAAGAAAATCGTCCCTAGGAGAGAGAAAAAGAAGAAAAATAAATTAGAAAAAAAGAAGGAAAGAAAATAAGCAAAAAAATTATAGGAAATTTCTCCAAATTTATTTCTCTCTTCTCTCTCCCCCATCTTAGCACTTTTGGACTCAAAAGATCACAATCAATTGTGGGTTTCTCCCTTTTAGGAAAGAGAAAATTGTTACTCTACCTCCCCATTCCCTATAAATACAATTCATGTAAGAGGAGGGGAGACAATTCATTCTACTTCTAGTTTTTTTTTTTTGGTTGCTCTCTCTTTCTCTTGCTCTCTCTTTAGTTCTAGTTCTTCTCTATTTTTGCTTTAATCACTTTTGTAATAGTTTTTTTATGTCAATTAATGTATGTGTTGGCTTTGCCCCTCCTAGCCATAGAACCATCAATTTATTGCTTTTATTTTAACTGTCTCCCTTTCCCTAAAGCCAAGTAGAGTAACCCTTGTAAGAGTGACTCTCTAGTCAAGTAGGGAAACTCATATTATGATGCATCCCTCGGGCTAAGTAGAGAAACCTACTTGTGAGTCTCTCTCTAGCTTTATTCCCTTTCTTTTACTTTATTTTTATTTCATCATTATTTTTTCTTTCATTTTTTTTAAATTGCGTGGGTTGTTTATTTTCAGTTATTTATTTATTTAATTTTAATTGCGTGGCTTGCGTCTTTAAATTCTTAGATGACGAATGGTTAGGACGTTATTTTAGATACATATGTTTAGGACGGTAATTAGAATTATATCACAACCATTAATCAGTTCACTTTCGCATTATTAAAAGAAATAAAAAATAAAGTGGTTGTTCTCCCTATGTTCGACCCGTAGCTACACTGATCCGTACGCTTGCGGTTACATTTTAAATCTCAAACAACAGTCTCTTTTGAAACAATGGAGGCCTGTAGGGACGGTAGAGACTAACTTGATGGATCACGGATTCTTCTTGTTCAAGTTTTCAGGCGCGATGCGTGGAGGGAGGACCTTGGCTTGTAGGTCGAAAACCTATTTTCCTCCGATCTTGGAATAGGAAATTGTTGTTGAACAGAGTAGACTATTCCACAATCCCCCTCTGGATATCTCTACTTGGGCTCCCACTTCATTTCTGGTGCTCTGAGGGCTGAGCACCGTCGGCTCCATGTTTGGCAAACCCATCTACTCTGATGCTAGGACAAATAAGGACAGATTGGCTTATACTCGGAAATGTGTTGAAGTTCCGGCTTCAACTACTCTTCCATCCTCCATCTCAGTCCAAGAAGGTGAGGAACCCTATTTTCAACAACCAATCCACTACGATTGGTGCCCCCCCACAATGTCTGCTTTGTAATGTTTTCGGCCATACCACAGCAGCGTGTTTGCCTAAAGAGCAGGCGGTTGCTCCCATTGTTGCCTCTACCCGCAGAGATAGATCAATGATGTCTGCTATGGATGATCAACCTTTCATCACTCCTCCGACGAGAGGAAGAGGCCGTGCGAGGCGTCGTCGGCTGCCTCAAGCTCCTGCCGACACATATGGGTTTTGCCCGAGGGTTATTTCTAACGATTTACCCGTTGGTCAAAATCGTTTCTCGATTCTGCTATCGAAAGAGGAATCGGATCATCGGCTTGGCCCTGTCCCTGTCTCTACTCCTACCAACAACTCTCCTGTCAGCTCCCAGGTAGTCCCATCCGCTGGTGAAAGTACCTCTGCTTCATCGGCTACTACCTCCTCCTCTGAAGATCTTTCCTCTTCCGATGATGAATCCTCTAACAACGACTCTGAGATGCCCGAGACTTCTATAGAAGAAAGCCGAGAGCCTGCTACTTGCTGCGACGTCACCCTAGAAAACTCTCACTTTGTATCCACTTGCCCTACCTCTCCAAAACTACCTTTTATATGTGCCACATTGGTCCAACCCATGCCTAGCCCACTCGAATCTCTGGTTGAACCATGTATTGACCCTCCCACTTCTCTTCTGGAAAGTCAGGGGTTTTTATCCCTCATTAGCCTATCAGTCCCAGCCCATATCCATAATCCGCCTATCCCTGGCCCATCGCCTATTTTAAACCCACCTCTAACCTACGACCACTCCCACGACAATCTTGACCCGTCTAACCAAAACTCCCTTCAACCTGTTTCCAACACTTTGAGTCCTCTATCCTCGACCCATTGCACCCGCCTCAACCCTCCTTCTCTGCCCGCCGGGTCTGTTCCCTCGAACAAATCTATCACCAAAATGCGAGGCCGAAAGCCCTGACAAAAACCAACCTTGAAGCCAGCCCCTCCTGTCTCCCCTAGTTCTCCGGTAGCCCCCCTTTAAACTGCTCCTACCAACGCCGTAGCAAGTCCCGTGCTCCTCCCACACAAAGCATGAGTTGCCTCCATCAAACCTTGCTTGATGTCACAAGCCTTAATATGGAACCTTCGGAGTTTGAACTCCCCAAGTAAACAAGCCGCCACCCATTTGTTGATCAAGGACCTTCGTCCTGGGTTTTGTTGCTTATTGGAGACTCACATTAAAGAGAATTCCTTCTCCCGAATAGCCTTTGCTATTGCCCATGGTTGGTCTTTCTTCACCAACCATTCTCACCATCCAAATGGGAGAGTATGTATCCTCTGGGACCCTAAAATTCCTTTGTTTCTTTACTCTTTGCCTCTTCCCAAATGCTTCATCTGTCCATTTCTGACACTACCCAGAGCTTTGCTTTTTTTTTCTCTGTTGTCTATGCCTCCAACAGAATGAATGAGAGAGACTCCCTTTGGAATGACCTTCGCTCTCTTGCTAGGCAATTGGGATCCAGACCTTGGGGAATCTGTGGTGATTTCAATGTTGTTCATTATGCCCATGAAAAACAAGGGGGAGGGCATCTAGATTTGGCAAACATCAGTTCCTTCAATGAATGCATTGAGGACCTATCGCCCTATCGGTGGATGATCTCCGCTGGACGGGCATGAAGTTCTCCTGGAATAACAAAAGAATTAGCCCTTCCCGTGTCGCTTGTAAGCTTGATAGAATGCTTGTTAATGAGGCCTGGCTTTCTAACTTCCCGTCTTCCCATGTTTCTTTTGAGCCCCCATCCATTTCAGATCATAGCCCCATTTTCCTCTCTATCCATCCCTATACTTCCTTTGGGCCTAAACCCTTTAAGTTTTTTGACATGTGGACCTCTCATCCTGACTTCTCTAAGGTTGTAGAGGAAGCATGGCTTAAGCCTATCCAAGCCTTCACAACCCCCCTCATAGCCTTTTCCAGGAAGCTCATAAATGTTAAAGAAGCCTTAAAGCTCTGGAATACTAACACTTTTGGAAACATCTCCTCTCTTGTTAATGATTGCGAGAATCGATTGGCCTCAATTCAGATCTGCCTTCAATCAGACCTTCAAGACACCTCTCTTGCAGAAGAAGAAAAATCTGAATCTGCAAACCTGTCAGTCCTATTGGCTCAGGAGGAAATTTTTTTTAAGGCAAAAGGCTAGAGTCAACTGGTTGGAATTACGAGACTTAGACTCCTCTTATTTCCATCGATCCTTAAAGGCTAGAAACAACTTCAACTCCATCACTATGTTACTCAATCCAGATGGCTCTCATGTCTCAAGGGTGGATGAAATAAAAGAGGCGGTGTTAACCACTTCAAGAACTTGTTCAACCCGGAAGCTCCCTTGCAGCTGCCTATTCCTAAAGGGCTCATAAACAAAATTATTCCGGATTTTGCTGCTCCAAAGCTCTGGGCCATTCCCACTAATGAGGAGATTACTAGTGCCATCCTTTACCACAGAGCCTCCAAAGCTCCGGGGCCCAATGGATTCAGCATGGGCTTCTTCACATCCGCTTGGAACATCATCAAAGACGATCTTATTAAAGCTATCAAGCGCTTCTTCTTCAACCCCAGTCAGATCAAAGCCATCAGTCACACATTCCTCTGCCTCATTCCCAAGAAGGAGGGTGCAGACACAATGAATGATTTCAGGTCGATATCTCTATGCAATCTCCTCTACAAGTTTATTGCAAAGATCCTTGCCAACCGAATCAAGACCATCATTGACACCCTTGTTATTGATAACCAGTCTACCTTTATCCCGGGAAGATCCATTGCTGATAACATCCTTCTTTGCCATAACATAGTTCGAGGATTTGACAGGAAATCTCACCCTCCAGCTGCTCTAATGAAAATTGATATTCATAAGGCCTTTGACTCCTTGAGATGGGATTACATTACTTTAGTTCTTAACTTGATGGGCTTTCCTCCAGTCTTCACCAATTGGATCTTCCATTGCATTGCTTCTCCCAAATTCTCAATGTTGGTTAATGGCAGTTCAGCTGGTTCCATCTCTTCTTCCACTGGGATTCATCAGGGTTGTCCTCTTTTCCCCTACTTATTTTGCCTTGCTATGGAGGTCCTTTCCTGAAGTCTTCAATCTGAGACAGACCAGGGATCCATCATTCCCATCTCTAAATGCAAGACCACCAGGCTCACTCACCTTGCCTTTGTTAATGACCTAATGATCTTTTCCCATGCGGATGCCACCTCCCTACATAATATTATGAACTGCCTCAACTTATTCTCTATGATGTTAGGGCTTCGCATCAACCCGAGGAAATCTCTCATCTTCTTAACGGGGATATCGGAAGCCTCTAAGGTCTCTATCCTTCAGATCACAAGATTTACCCTGGGATCTCTCCCAATTAAGTACTTGGGCCTCCCGCTTATCCCTGCAAGACTCTCGAGCCATCACTACTCCCCTATGCTGGACATCATCAGAAAGCGTCTCCAATTATGGAAAGGAAAGCTTTTATCCTTTACGGGCCGTCTGGTGCTCATCCGATCAGTCCTTCAAGCTTCTTATATCTACTGGTCAGGTATATATGGTCTTCCCAAGATGATTGTACAAAGTTGGAGTGTTTATTTGCTTCATCCCTTTGGAAATGGTGTGAGGCCTCTCGTTTCCTTCGCCCCGTTAGCTGGGCCGCTACATGTCTTCCTAAAAATGAAGGGGGACTTGGTTTGAGACGCATCAAGGATGTCAACATGGCATGCATGCTCAAGCTTGTATGAAAGATTGTCAGTAAAAAGAAAAGCATTTGGGTGGCCTGGGTATATTCCCATCTCCTCAGGCAAGAAACCATTTGGTCGATCAGCACTCCCTTTGATGCTTCCTGGGTATGGCACAAGCTTCTCTCCTTGAGATCTGTTGCTTCTAGAGCTATCCTCACCCGCATTGGAGATGGCACCTCCACCTTCTTATGGCTCGATCATTGGCATCCCAAAGGAATCCTGTCTCAAATTCGCAGTGCTAGAAATATATACAACTCGGGGCTCCCTAGGCAAGCTTTGGTTGCTGATATCATTTCTGCTGGTTCTTGGAACCCCCTGGCCCTTCCACCTCTCAGCTAGATGAAATCTGCTCCTCCCTGACTGCCGCCCCTCTTAGGGTCTTCAAGGCTTGATTCTATTGTTTGGTCCCATGCTCCGAATGGCATTTTCAGTGTTAAGTCCGCCTGGGACCTCATTAGAGCTCATGGACCTCCCATGCCCTGGCATAAGCTCATTTGGTTCAAGCACCACATCCCTCGTCAAAGCTTCACTGCATGGCGAGTCTTCATGAATTGTCTTCCTACGCCATCCTTCCTTATCCAAAGAAGCATCCATGTCTCTCCTATTATGCCACCTCTGTGGATCTGAGCAGGAAGACACAAACCATTTATTTTTTGCTTGCCTTGTCTCCTCCTCCATCTGGAAGCTTGTTCACTCCAAATGCTGGCCTGTTAATAGAAGAATCCTCCCTTTCCAAAGGGAATGGGTTTGGATGGATATGACTTTCCAAGGGAAGACTACTTGTGATTATGTGGGGAAGCTTGCTTTCTGTGCTACTCTAAATCAAATCTGGATGGAGAGAAATCATAGGAAATGGACCTACAACTCTAGGCCATTAGAAAAGATTTGGAATTCCATATTCTTTGATGTCAAAGCAAAGATTTCTAAAGTTTCTTCCACTTGTTTCCCCTTCCCCCAGAAATTGTCACATTGTAGCTTCCTGGGAGCTTCCTAGCTCTACAATCAGGAACCATGTATCCCTCTGAGGATCTTTTTCTTCTCTTTCCCCCTCCCCTCTCTGGGGCTGTACATTTTTCCCTTTCTCTCCTTGGTAATGAATTATTTATTCACCCAAAAAAAAAAAAAAAAAACATTGGAGCTTCAAGATTAACAATTAGTGAGCCACTGCATAAGTCATCAATGATCGCCCACCAAAAGAAAAATATCTCCCTTCTCGACCTATAAAATGTCCTTTCATTATTCCAAAACTCAGTCCCAAATGCCAATGTGATTTGGCTTAGCTCCCGAATCCCGAACCAAGGTAATAGGTATGCCAGGTCATTTTCCCACAAACCTAAGCATACTCACAAATACTTCAAACAATTAATCTTCCATGTTCCCATAGATAATGCTCTTGTTTAGATACATCCTCAAGATAGAAGCTCCCCCAAATAACCACATGTCCAATCATTTCTGGTAGTGAATTCTCTGGTTGGGCCACTAGGGAAGAATATTTGGGTAGACACCTATTTCTCCCATGTGGCTAGTCGGATGAGGCTGAAATCTAGAGGACAGCAGAACTGGTCCCTGCTCATATGGCAAGTTACAGCCCGGTGAAAATTTTCCACATGACAAAATAAAGCACTGAAAAATTCTGGACTACTGAGAGGATGAATAGACATACATTGGAGGGTATGCCATTACATATAAAGTAAATGATTGAACATTGGTCTGAAATTTGACACGTGGCTGATCCAGACTTTCCCTAGACATCCAACAGTCAAAATTGCAAATCATTCTTTCACATGGCATAATTAGGTGTGCCACCCAGGTAACTTTGGATGGGTGGCCCACCACAAATTTTCTTGCCATAATTTTTTTTACTAAAATTGTTATCATAAAATTATTACTTATCCAAAAAATAAAAAGAAAAAGGAAACTTTGTTATCGTACTTTCATCAAATTGTTAATATTAAAGAGAGTCTCATTATACAGCATTAAGTTATTTTCTTCAAAAATTAAGAGAAATGCTTTAAGACGTCCAAATTTGGACCCTTATTCTGAAGTCTGAAATCACAAGGCAAAACAATAGATCAAAAGATTAAAAAAAAAATAACTAAGAAGTTGACAGACAGGTTAGATAATATGAATATAGAAACCATGATCTTTCAAGACTGAAGCAATTTGCACAGATTGTGATCCAAATAATACTCTCTTTCGCTCAAGGAGTATCATCCAGAAATGAATCTCGATGGCCAGAGAAAACACCCATACCTCATGTCTGCTCACAAGTTCAATGAGAACTTCAATAGCCAGATCAAAAGAGAATGACACCTATACCCAACCAAATTGAAACAGTCATGAGCCATTCACCCCCCCAAAAAAAAAAAAAAATAGTCATGAGTGCATGAGAAAATTATACATGGGAACTGTTACAATAAGTATTAGAAAAGAACCTGCAAAGAGTTGAAGACAAAATTAAGCAGTGGGTGTCCCGGTAAAGAAGAGGGTGGGATCTCCGAGAAGCAGCCAGCACGAACCTGAGATTCCAATAAACTTTCACACTAGAAACTTATAAGAGGCAGTTAAATCTGGATATAGATGTCAAGCTACTGCTTTTCCTTATATTAATAAAATAAATTCTGATCAGGAGGGGGGGAAGCGTGAAAACCTAGCAGTAACTATGTCTCAAACTATTTAAGCACAATTGGTTCCAAGATAAACTGAAAAAAAAAAATTAATAGAGGATAAAAACTGCAAGCCAATGTTTAAGGGGGCGTAATAGCTTTGCGGCTAAATCAGAAAGGACAAGCATTGATACATATCTCTTAAAATCTTACCCAACTCAACAAACATCGTAAAATTTTCCGGTTCAGCTCATTGAGTTGAATACAATCGTCAATCCCTTGCTCTGATTGGTGCAGTAGGAACTCAAGAACCATGGGTGTATGTGAAAGAAGCTGCTTAAAATATGAAAAAACCACATCAACATATAATAAAGGTGGGTTGAGAATACCATAATCCAAATGTTTTTAAGTAAACGGTAAACTCGAGACACGCCTAGGTTGTGTTGGAGGAAAGGGGAGGCATTATACTGAAATGAGACCAGAAAGAAGCTTATGCTCAGAAGCTCCCAACCTCACGGCCATATTGGCATCTGCGAGCTGAACTAATGTTACAATCGCCATTTTGGTCCTCAACAACTTCTTCTGGCAGAACAGTAAGCAGCTCCAAAACAGCAAAATTGCCATTATCCTGACTCTGAAGACTCTGAAGCCTGGAAAAGAGCTGCTCGATTGGTTTTCTATATTCTACCGCACGAAGTATGAGAGCCGAAAGTGCAAGACAAATTTGGGTTAAGAGCTGTTCAAGAGATAAACAAAGCCTAATCAATAACACGTACAGTTGATCCCAGACGGTAAAACAAACATAAAAGTACAACGTATTTTATTAATCCAAAAAAAAAAAAAAATTACAATTTTAATTCACCACAGCTATTTAATACACCATTAAATATGAAGCATCTGTTTCAAAATATACAGCACCTGTGGAGGGCCCAAACTAAATTTTTCTGCAGCCAGGAGAAGAGCATTCAGTAGAGCCTCCTTAGCTCCCAACTGCAAATAATATCCTTCATTTTGGATCTGTGGCATCAGAACATTGATAAGAGGATACAGTAACACATCAGATACTTCACTGGTCTAAAAAGGAGAAGAGAATAGGCATACAGGAGACAGAAATTTGGTGAGAATCACGAGAATAAAGATTATTCATTGTAACAAGAAAATAAGAGTATAAGACCATCCACAGAAAGAGATAAGAGACCTGCTAATTCATGCAAATATAAAATGTCATACTTTTTTAAACTTCAAACAGCCATTAAAAAAATAAAAACACCTCAAACTTTGGCTAAAAGCTCCACTTACAATTCTCAACAGCCTCCTACAACTTAAGAGGCATTCCAGCATCATCCAACTCTATGTACATCAAACTAATAAAGGATTTTAACATGATTTGTCAGACCCGGCAGTAGTGGGAGCCTCGTGCACTGGGTTGCTCTTTTTTTAACATGATTTGTCAGAGTTTAAATTGCTTTTTTTTACATGAAATAGTTCTCTCTCTCTCTCTCTCTAACACACACACACACGTGGAGAGAGAGAGAGAGAGAGAGAGAAATGTTATAAATGTATGAATTGCCTGAATTATATGAAGTTTGTTATAAGTCTACCGTGAGAAGAAGAGGAGTCATGCGCAAGTCGCAAGCTCCTCCCCTGGTGTTTTCCTAATCCAACTAGGATTGTCCTAGTTCAACTAGGATTGGTGTCTAAGTTAGAAACTAGTAAGACTGTGTTAGTTTTCTATTACGCTTTGGATCCTACTCCTAGTAGGACTTGTAATAGCTAGTTTGAGCTCTATATAAAGAATAGAAGTAGGCAGCCCCAAACATAGAATTCGGACTCCCTCTCCCTCTCTCTCTCTCCTATTTTACATGGTATCAGAGCCTTGATCCTCGAGCAAAAATCAATCAAAGCTCTTTCTTCTTCAGTTCTTCCATCAGTAACAACCCTTCTCTCCATCACAGGTTGTTACTGGTTCCTTCTAGGCTCTACGACTTTTAGAGGGGGTGGTTTCATCCCCTAGTTTGCTGGATTTTTGAATGAAAGATAGATTAAGTTGTAATCAATCATATGGTGTATGAAGGATTAGCTCTAAGTAACTGTTAGTGATTGCTGGTTTGGTTTTTGATGGAGATTGAAGTATTCAAGAAGTGGAAAAATCGATCAAAGTTGTCAGGGTTTTGGCACTCTGCCAAAATCGATTTTGGTCATATCTTTTTGTTCGGAGCTCAGTTTGAAAAACCCTTTAGAGGTTTTTTTCTCCACCTACCCAGCAGCAATAGATCCAGTTTTTAGCTCCATCAGAGCCCTACAACCCAAACTGCAAGTAACCCTGGATTGGCCTGAAATAGAGTTTTGCGATTTGAGCTAATTCTTCCTGATTTGGTGATTTTGTGTGATTTGTTTTCTGATTCATTGTTCCCTGGTAATTCCATTTTGCTTTAATGGCTGACACTAAGCCAAAAAGTATTGTTACTAAGGTGATATCCTCATCCTCTCATAGAATTACAGAGAAGAATCTTGTAGGAACTACCAATTTTCAACAATGGAAGAAAATTGTATAGTCAGTATTAACTGACCAGAACAGCATGATCATCTTACAAAAGAGAAACCTGCTAAGGCTGCTACGTGGGACATGGTTGATGCACTTATTTTGGGCCAGCTATTGAACTCGATGGATAACTCTATCATTGATATTGTTACTCACATCAATACTGTGAGGGAGTTATGGGATTATCTGAACGATCTGTATTCTGAACAGAACAACCATTCTCATATTTATGAGCTCTCATGATTTTTATAGGGTTGATCGGAAGGGTCGACCTCTGACACAATACTTTGCTGATTTCAAGAGAATGTATGAGGAGTTTAACTCTCTACTTCATATTAGTAGTGATGTTAAGAAGATGCAGAACCAGCGAGAACAACATGCAGTTATAGGGTTCTTGGGTGGACTTGGACCAAAGTATGATGGTTTCCGATCTCAGATTCTTGGAGGTGATAAAGTGGCCTCTCTTGCAGATACCCTTTTCTTGAGTATTACAAGTAGCTCGAGAGAATTCTCATTATCCTTCACCTACACCAACCGAGAGTTCTGCTCTTGTGTCTCAGAATAATAATAGAGGTGGGGCTCGTAATGCTAGTAGTGAAAGTAGTAAGAGTCAACCTTTTGGTACTTCCAACCCTTCAGATGGTTCAGGGGCAACACGAACATGCCACCATTGTGGTAAACTAGGACATATCCAACGCTTCTATTGGAAACTTCATGGCAAACCTCCTTAGAAACAGTTTGCTAATTCAGCAGCAGTTACTGAGCCTTCTCAGCCAGGACAATCTGAAGGAAAAACGATCAAGATGACAGATGAAGAATTTACACAGTATACTCAATTTCAGACTCCTCAACCTTCCACTGCTACTTTTGTCCAGACAGTTAATGTTACTACATGTTTTTCTTCATCTTCTCGACCCTAGATTATTGATTCGGGCACATCAAACCATATGTCTGGCGTGTCATGTATATTTTCCTCCTTTCAAGAGTCTTCTGTTACTGTCACATTGGTTAATGGATCTGTTGTTAAAGTCAAAAGCACTGGAAATATTCGCCTTAACTCTTCTTTGTCGTTATAGCTTGTCCTCCAGTTGCCCAATTTTCCATTCAACCTTTATCTATGAGTAAGTTTACTCAAGCTTATAATTGTTCTACAACTTTTTCTCCTGATTTATGTGCTTTTCAGGACCTTATAATGAAAAATACGGTTGGTAGAGGTTGTAGAGTTGAGGGGCTTTATCTGTTTGAAGACAAATCTACTCCCGTTGCATGTTCCAGTATCCTCCGCCCCCATCAAATCCATTGTCGCCTAGGACATCCGTCTTTGCAGAGTTTACAAAAGCTTAATCCCCGTTTCCGCTCTATTTCCACTTTAGATTGTGAGTTGTGTCAGTTTGGGAAGCTTCACCATGTAAGCTATCCACCTAGAGTCAACAAACGGCCTACTCACCCTTTTCCTTTGGTTCATTTGGATGTATGGGTCCTTGTCCCATTAGGCCATTACTTCCAAATTAGGATCCTGATACTTTTACTACGTTTGTTGATGACTATTCTAGAGTTATTTGGATTTATTTAACGAAGCATGGTTCAAAGTTAATTTTCATTTTTTGTACTTTTGTTGCTGAAATTCATAATCATTTTAATATTACTATCAAAGTTTTACGAAGTGATAATGCCAAGGAATACTTTTTCTGGTCCTTTCTCTCAGTTTATGGCTGGATGTGGCATGATACACCAATCTTTCTGCTCAGACACACCCAACAAAATGGTGTTGTTGAGCGGAAAAATAGGCATTTAATGGAGGTTGCTCGGTCCCCTTTGTTTGAGATGAAAGTGTCCAAACTATTTTGGTCAGATGCAGTCTTAACTGTTTGTTATCTTATAAATCGGATCCCTTCATCATTATTACAGGGTGCTATTCCCCATTCTCTGCCATTTCCTTCTAATCCTTTATTTGTTCTCCTTCCTCGTATTTTTGGTTGTGTTTGCTTTATTTGTGATCATTGTCCCAGTTTGTCAAAGTTGGATCCCCATGTTCCTAAGTATATATTTGTGGACGACTCACGTACTCAAAAAGGTTATTATTGTTATTACCCTACACTTCAGAAATATTTTGTTACTGCTGATATATACTTCTTTGAGTCCGTTTCTTATCCCGATGAGTCCGTTGTTATGTCTGACATGGATGATGATCTATCCTTATATGTTATTCAAAATTATTCTCCACATGTTACTACAGATACAGTGGTACCACCACCACTTTCCACAATGGTGCCTCCAGCACCAATCGGTCCAATCGTCTACACTCGTCGTCCTCATACAGATTCCGCACCCCCTGTCTCTACGGTTCCTACTTCGTCTACGGTCCCTGATCCAAGTATGTCCATTTCTGATATTGATTGATATTTCCATTACACATCATAAGGGTGTTCGGAGCTATACCCAACATCCAATTTCCAATTTTGTTTCTTATTCTGGTCTGCCTTCCTCTTTTTATACTTGTCTTTCCACTTTGTCTTGTCATCCTGTTCCTAAGTCTGTTGCAGAAGCATTGTCTAGTCCTGGCTGAAGGACAACTATAGAAGAGGAGTTATTGGCTTTGGATACAAATCAGACTTAGGATCTTGTACCATTACCTCCAGGTAAGTCCACTATTGGTTATCGGTGGCTCGATGCTGTTAAAGTAAACCCCGATGGATCTCTTGCTCGATTGAAGGCTCGAGTAGTGGCCAAGGGCTACCCACAGATGTATGGGGTTGATTATTTGGATACTTTTTCTCTTGTGGCCAAGATGGCTTCTGTTCGTATTCTGATATCTCTTACGACATCTACTCATTGGCCGTTATATCAACTCGATGTGAAGAATGCTTTTCTTCATGGTGATTTACATAAAGAGGTTTATATGGAGCAACCACCCGGGTTTGTTGCTCAAGGGGAGTCTGGTATGGTGTGCAAATTAAAGAAATCAAGGTATGGTTTGAAGAAATCTCCTCGAGTATGGTTTGATAGGTTCACTTATGTGGTTCGTGAGTTTGGACTGTCAAGGTGTGATAATGATCATTCAGTATTCTATCGGAAGTCTGGAACAAGAAGGATATTTCTTGTTGTTTATGTTGATGATACTGTCATCACTAGAGACGATATTGAAGGGATCCAAAGCCTGAAAACACATCTATAGCATAAGTTTCAGACCAAGGATCTAGGACAATTGGAATATTTATTAGGTATTGAGGCTGCTAAGTCAATAAAAGGCATTTCCCTCTCTCAGAGAAAATATGTTCTTGACTTGCTGATAGAGACTGGAATGTTAGGGTCCAAGCCTTCGGATACTCCTATGGATCCAAATGTGAAGCTTATAGTTGAAAGTGGTGGCTTGTTAGATGATCCTGAGAAGTATCAAAGATTGGTGGGAAAGCTTAATTATCTCACAGTGACTAGGCTTGATATTGCCTTTCCTGTCAGTGTTGTGAGTTAGTTCCTTTCATCTCCACTAACATCTCATTGGGATGTTGTTATTCGTATTCTACGACAACTCAAGAATGCTCCAGGCCGTGGTTTGCTTTACTCTGATCATGGACATGGTCACGTTGAGGGTTTTTGTGATGCCAATTGGGCTGGATCTCCTATCGACAGGCGATCAACTACTGGATACTGTACATTTGTTGGAGGTAATCTTGTGTCTTGGAAGAACAAGAAGCAAACTATTGTGGCTAGGTCTAGCGCATAGTCTGAGTATCGTGCCATGGCTCATGTCACCTGTGAGTTGATGTGGATAAAGCAGTTGTTAACAAAACTTGGTTTTGAATGCACTTCTCTATGCAGTTGTGGTGTGATAACCAAATTGTAATCCATATTGCGTCTAATCAAGTGTTCCATGAGAGGACAAAACATATTGAGCTTGACTGTCACTTTGTTCGAGAGAAGCTACAACAAGGAGTTATTTCTACCAATCATGTTCACACAGGATAACAACTTGCCGATGTTTTTACTAAATATTTTGGGAGTGGTAGGGTGGATTATATTTGTAACAAGCTGGGTATGATTAACATCAATGCTCTAGCTTGAGGGGGAGTGTTAGAAGTCTATCGTGAAAAGAAGAGGAGTCATGCATAAGTCGTAGGCTCCCCCCTTGGTGTTTTCCTAGTCCAACTAAGATTGTCCTAATTCAACTAGGATTGGTGTCTAAATAGAAACTAGTAAGTCTGTGTCAGTTTTCTATTATGCTTTGGATTCCTATTCCTAGTAGGACTTGTAATAGCTGATTTGAGCTCTATATAAAAAATAGAAGTGGGCGGCCCCAAACACACAATTGGGACTCCCTTGGATAAATCGCAGGACTCTCTCTCTCTCTCTCTCTCTCTCTTCTATTTTACAAAGTCCACGTCCAAACTGTAGGCTACTTGTCGAACCAAGAACATGGACAAAACAGCAGTTTCAGTAACAATTTGATCTTTTTGTTTACCTTACTAATGGAAGTGCCGAGCAATAGGAAAGACCAGTTTTTACTTGGCTGACTGGGTGTCCATAACCTTATTCTTACTCAAATCTTTGGTTAGACCAATTACAAGTAGAGTCAATCTCTTTCTGAAAAGAGAAGAAAAACTTATGAGTCCCCCCCCCCCTTTTTTATCCTAGTAATGATGCTTAGTTATTTGAACTCAGTATTTGTAAATTCTCGAGGCAGAAAATTCTAGAACATTCTGTTAAGCCACTTTCACCCTCCTACATCATCCAAATAGAGTCTAAGGCTCTGTCTGGTTGGATGTCGAGTGTTGGAAAGTGAAGTAAATATTTTAAGAAGAACCAATATCATAACAGAAATAGTAACAACATTTTAGATATTAGTTCAAAGTGAAGCTGAGCATTTTCTAAGCCATACTCTTCCACACACACACACACACACAAAACAAAAAAAAAATCTAACTACTAACATATTTAGTAAGGTTTTGAGTTTGTATACAATTGTTGCTGCCTTCAATTAAACATTTCTATTTTGCATTCAGGTTAATTCGCATCACTTCACAAAATTTTACATCCAACCGAATAAGCTTAACTAAATACAACAAGATTAGAATTCGCAACGCACAAACATTTTTATCTATCTAAATATGATGGTGGAACACATACAAGTAATTCTGAATAATTAGCTGATACAGAACCTAACACACTATTACAAAATATCGACTTGTGTTCATTTGAGTAAAATGGAATGAGCTGACTGTGAAGACCAGGTCTTTTTTTTTTTTTAATGACAAAAATAAAAAGGCTGGATAATATCTGATTTTAACTTTTTACAGGATATAGTCAACTATGAGATGTAGCTGGTTGACCATTGGCATCTGATACTTTTGGATACTCGCATAGCCATCATACTAATGTACTTATATGAGCTTGGGACATTTGCAAAGAAGGGAGGAATGGTAATCATGACCTTTAACATGATCCATCGACTCAATAACGGTTATCCATCCACTGACCTCTGCGTGTTTTTTATGCCGTTTACGATATTGTTCTCCATTCAGCCTAAACAATGACTATGCCACTCGAGATGCACACTTGGTTGGCACTTCCACTTTCCGGGACAAATTTCATAGCCACTCTTCCTCTTCATTTAAACGATGCTTCCACCAACTACTACAGACACTACCACAAAGCTATTTACCTCGACGAGTGACCCAAAATGCAAAATCAAAAATTGAAATTAAAAACCAAAAGAAAAAAAAAAAAAAGGACAGAACGAAAGCGTTGATACCAATGGATAGAAGGAAAGCATGTGAAAACGCCATCAAACTCTCATACAAAGAAGACGAGCAGATATTATAGAGAGATTGAGAGAGGCAAGGGGATTTGGACGGGTTTGGATAATTTTTTACAAGGGAGAGAACAAAAAATAAATAAATAAATAAAGAAGGGGTGGTGATGGATGATGAGCACCTTTCGTTTGAGAATTTGAGCGGCAAAGAACTCGACTTCGAAATCAACGAAGAAAGATCGATCGGATGTAAGGATGGACGTGGCGACGTCCCAAGCGGCGTCGGTCTGCTGAAACTGGACGAGCCATTGATTCGCGGCGACCCGGTTGCAGGATTGCGAATCATGGTTCAGTACGCGAACCGCCTCTGCGACTTTGATTTGCAGCTCCATCACTCCCTCCCTCCCTCTCCCTCTCTCTCTCTCTGCCTCCCTCCCTCTCGGCAGCAAAAGAGAATCATACAAAGCGAATGATGAGCGAACGACGCCTGGATTTCATCCGATTACTTCCGCTTCGGCAAATCAAACGGCCCCAAACTTCTTATTTCGAATGATGATGGGAAAAATATTTCGGCTTGTTTATTGGCCATAACAGCGGTGTTTGGCTTTCTTTTTTTCTTTTTCTTTTTTTTCTCTCAATGCAATATATATAAAGGATCAATTACTATGATCGAACTTTTTTTTTTTTTTGGTACAATGATCGACGTTAAATAAACCACAAGAAAGATGAAAATTAGACATGATAACCGGCCACTGAGGTATCAATTGAATTATCAAAGGGTTTGGGTTTATGTAGGGTTGTCAGATTAACCAAGTTGTTCAACAATATTGTGGGCACCAAATGGATGACTTGCAAAAAATTGAAAAGTATTGGGTCTAGTAACATAATCATAATCTATGAAAATAAAAGCGATATAAAATTCAATCCAAACATAAGCGATTTACATATTACAAAACTCATGGAAAAAACTATAACCTATGACAAGGATTTTCATATGATTTTCATTGACCTAGAAAATGCCTACAACATAGTTTCTAGAGAACTAAACCAGCATGTATTGAAAATAAAATGGGTGCCTAGTAAATATGAAGACATAATTAAATATATGTATGAGAGTGTGCTGGCTAGCATGAGAATCATAGGGGATTGTGGTAATGAATTCCCATATCCACCATATCACATCAAAGATATGTCTTAAATCCTATATGTTTACACTTATAACGGATTATTTAATTAACAACATTCTAGGGGAAGTTTGTGGTGTATGTTTTATTTTTTATGATATCGTTTTAGTAAATGAGACAGTAGCAAGGATCAACGATATGTTGGAATTATGGAAAACCTAAATTGGGATCAACAAGTATTGAAATAAGTATAATGGATACGGAGTATATGGTGTGTAACTTTAACAATTTGATAACTGATATTGAAGTGGTGAAACTTTATGTGAGAGAGATGTTCCAAAGCAACTGTTTTAGATATTCTGGGTCAACCATAAACAAAGAATGTGAAAAATATATTTATCACATAATTAAAGTATGATTGATGACGTATGGAGGTGCCTCTGGAGTGTTGTATGATTGACGTATTCCTCTAATACTTAAAGGAAAATTTTACATGACTATCATAAAACCAACCATGTTGTATGAGGCGGAGTGTTGGACAGTAAAAAGGTGTAACATGGATAAATCAATCTGTAGCAGAGATGGAGATGTTAAGATGGATTTATAATAAAACTATGAAAAATATAGTGATAAATGACAGGATAAAAATTGATTGGAAGTAGCCTTGATTCAGCGCAAGGTTCAAGAATAACACTTGAGTTGATATGGTGAAAACAAGTTACTCCAACATATTCCAAGACCACAAGGAGGAGCATGGCCAATGCAACATCTTAACATATTTTAACAAATTAATTTTAATTTTTTATTGTGAATGTATAGATAGCTGTCTACCTATGCATTAGTTACTCTCTAACCCTCTAAAAAAACAAAAAACCTCTCCACGATATGTAAATGTAACTATGTAGTATTTACAGTGTGATTCTTTCGTACCCACTATGCTAGATATGTTTAGCATAGACACATATTAGCGGATAGCGTTGTTTCTTTCATGTGAAGTTGAAATGAAACTTTTCGTGGTGGGTTGCCTTTGCGTAGTAGGCTTGGCAAATGGGGTGATCGTCAATTGATGTGACAGTTGTCTTCCCTACCGCACCCGCTACTCCACTATTCTACTAAAACCATAGCCATTCGCCCCAGCCGCTACCGTTCCTGCCCCCACACCCCCGCCGCTGATGTTAGGGTTCTGTTCAATCTTTCCTCCCAAAGCAAATAGTCGGGTTGGGGGACGGGTTCTATATCACAGGAGGACCTCTCTCTTCTTTCCCGTCCTTGTTTTTCTCTCTCCTTTATTTCAGAGAGCGGGGCGGAGTCGCATGATGAAATATGATGAGGACTGAAGGTGTAGTAAATGCGTTATAGAACCCCACTATTAATATTATTACTGTTTTCCAGTTACGGAGGAGGAGGAGGAGGAGGAGGAGGAGAAGGAGGAGAGTTGTTGGAAAGTTGGATTAGTAGCAGTTATAGTAGTAGTACTACTATAATATATATTTATCAAAAAGAAGAAGAAAAAATGCTGAGAAACGGTGGAGGAGGAGCCTCACATCGAGGAGTAGTTACCAGCACCAGATCTAATCCTAACACTACCGCCGCGGACACCGACTTATCTAATAAACCTTTGAAAACATCATCAGCTCTGACAGATGGCCGCTCCGGCGTCGCCTCGAAGAAGCGGTCGGAGAGTGTTTCCACTTTGGCACCCAGGAGCAAGGAGACTAAGCTCTCTGTCCAATCTCCTCCAGGTACCGTCTTCAGTCTTGGCCTTTCCCCCTTCTCCTTGGAAGTCTGCAAGCGCTTCCACCAATCATCATTCTTCTCCCCCCTCCCCTTTTTTTTTTTTTTTTGTTGGTTTGATGTTCACTCTTCTACTCTCTCTCTCTCATTCTCTACACACACACACACGCACACGCACAAGTACTGAATAAGATTAAGATTCGAGAAAAAAGTTTGTTGCCTCTCCAGCTTAACGAGCAACGACGGCACCTCATACTGGGAAAAAGGGTGGGGGGATATAATCGGAATGCTTTGTGACCACAAAAAATCGTCGGAACAGAACCTTTAAATTAGGACAACAAAGAAAAGGGGCCTTGCTTGTAATGGTTTCTCCCTGTTATCCTTGCTAACTTCGCAGGATGGATTTGCTACATCATGCCCGCCCAATTTACCTTTTATAGAAGCTTGCATGGACTATGCTTCGGTCATTTCTTGTTTATTGCTCAGCATTCAACTCAGACTGTTTTCGTTTTTGCGTTGCCCATTCTTTTCCTCCATATCCACTTGTTATGTGGTCACGTTGCTTTTCTGTTATTCTCCTATAGCTTTTAATCTCATTTTATGGTTTTAGTTTTGTAATAATCAGAAGCTCCATTCCTTAGGTTTCCGAGATGATGAGAGAGGAATTTTGTTGAAGTGGATACCATTGTATCGAGCCAGTCTATGCATCCGCTTAGATGATATTGATCCCTAGTCCCTTTGGAATTGGATAGGGGTATTACACCCTGTTCCTCTGCACCCAATAACCACAGTCAAAGTCATTATTGATGTGAATTACATAGGTTGCTTCTTATTGAGCTGGTGTCATGCTAGGAAACAGCAAAACCCGACCAGATAGTGGGATTGATCTGATATAACTGATTAAACAAGCTTCTCAAATTATCAGTGGTTAAAGTTATCAGGATCCGATTGGAAAAAGAAGGTTTAGTGTTAAATTTTTAGTCTAGGATTTTACAGAAATAGGGTTGCATTAGGGTTTTAAGATGGGAATTGAAAGTACAGAAATAGCATTAGGGTTAGGGTTGGGATTGTATGGAATAGCAAGAAAAGAGGTGATGTGATTGGGGGAACCAGTGAAAGGAAATTCCTGAGAGCTATAAATCAAGATGAAATTTACTGAATTTAATAATAGCTCTCAGTTCCAAAAGGATTGGGGAAGTGTTGTTAAATTTATCTGTGACTCTTGGTTGGCAATTGACATGACTTTAAATAGAGGTGAGTGGTGAAACACGATCTGTGTAGCTGAAACCATTTAGTTGGGGAAAATGCTTTGTTGAGTTGAGTCAAGTAGCAAAAGATGTGAGCAATAAATAAGCACTTCATCAATAAAGAGAACTAGGGTTTTCCTTTCAAACTTCATTTGATTAAAGTAAGATTCTTTCTCTATCCAAGCTAATTCTATGAATATATATATATATATATTTTCATTTTAATTTTCAGTAACTGAAGAATCCATATACCCATGGATGCCATAGTTAGCAAGGCAACAAGGCGGTGGAGGGGTCTAAGCGCTTAGGCAACGAAGGCGCCCAAGTGTTTTTTATTTTCCCTCTATTTCTAACATTATCTAGTATGCTACATTTATCGTGTATCATAAAAAATTAACTTTAAGCCACATCAAGTAATGTAGGACTAAGTTTGAAAACGCAAACTAATCCAACTGCAGGAACTTTAAACCAAAGAACAACCACAACCAATCCCAACACACCAGCAAATAGCAGACCAACAGAAAATAGAGGCAAACCAGCTGTTGTCGACTTCAATATCCAATACTACGTAGGTCAGATTATAATCGATCAAGTAGATGAACTAGCAGTAGTAATATGATGCAACAGTCCCAAATCAACAGCAGGAATCACAGAAACAGAATACGATAGATCAAAGCAATCGATTATGGTTCTGTTATGGAAAAATCACTACAGGACAAAATATGAGAGATTTCGAATATCTCACTAATGGCTGCACAGAAACAGCCCAAATTTGGTTTGATCCTTAGTGGGGAATGGGAGAGCAGTCTACCAGAATTTGAGAGCAAACTGACAGCTGGAACTAATACCAACAGTAGAGGCCGATTGGCTCTTTTGTCAGAAAATCTGGGCAGAAATCAGAAATATAAATACCTGAATGTTTCGACAGTAGTAGAACCTTGAAAACCAACTTGAAAGAAATAAGAAAGCTTGAAGAAAAACCTCCTGGACTTCACACCGCAAAGAGTCGAATGGATCAAACACCAATCCCTAATCCTTGATCAAACACAAGGAACATCCAGTGAAGCCAGCGGCAGCAACAAGACTCTTTTTTTTAAAACATAAATCGTCTCTCTATGATGAGAGCTCTCCTTTATTTATAATAATGATGGGGGGATTTACAAGTAATAGTAACTCAGAGTTACTAAATCTGAGTTACTAAAAATTGATTACAAGAAGTTATTAAAAACTGGAAATTAGAATCTAATGAAAATAGAAATTAGTCTAGACAGAAATTAGAAACTAACAATGACTTGAAATTAGAAACTAATTTAGTTACTGAAATTGGAAACTAAATAACCCCATCTAAAAAGGAAACTAAAGAAAAAGGAAACAAGTCACTGAATCCCGTATGCAACCTTAGAACCCCTAGTTTAGACCCATCAAAGTAGCCCTATACACTCCAAACCACATGGACTGAAGGCCCAACACGTATACAACCCAACCCTAAGCTTATTCCTAATAAAACAAGCCTAGTTTGGTGAAGAATCTGCATCATCAAGCCATAAAAAATAAATTTTAAGTCGCATTAAGCCATAAAAAAATCAACATTTAGAGAAATGTTATTGTTTTCTAATAAATTTGATTGATCAAATGATTTTTTTTACAGGAGAGTTTTTATATTATGTAGAGCACAAAATGAGCTTTCCAACAAGTCTAAGATTTCTTAAATCTAAGTCGTAATGACAAAGTTATGTTCTGGTCAAACTTATTTTAAAGTGTGCGGATGCTGTTAAAATTTGATAGAATGATAATAATTTTACAGACATCAAAACAAAAGATTATTTTACCACACTTTTGGTTTTTAATAATATTTTACCATGATAAGATTTATGAAATTTAATTAAAAAAAATTTTCTGAAATTTTAAGAATTGAGAAAAATCCAAGCATATGAAAGTTCGAAATCGCCCCCACAAAAAAAAAATCCAGTTTTTGTTCTTAGACTGGAGGATTGAATTTGATTTTTAAACTATTTTTATTGGATTCAAATAGGTGTTATTTTTTCTTTTAATAATATCTCAACGTAAATGAAATGATTAGATGATATATGACATAATAAGTATTGCGCCTTGCAGTAAGGCAATAGTGCACTAAGGCGACAATCGCTTAGACGCCTAGGCATCACCTCGACAACTATGATGGTTGGAATCTGTAACTTGAAACACCTGATGGGCTGGTGAGTTTTGACTGTTCATGACTTAGTTACCAGACCTTTTGTAGGACCGCCACCTAGAATTAATTAACTCCTTACAAGTGGACCTTGTCCACCCTAGCAGTTATAGCTTTAGCGCAGGCTGCTATATACTGTTAACTATTACAACCCATTCCATAGTTGCCATGGAAGCAAGGCAAACCAATGTGTTGGAGGGTTGTCTAAGCGCTTAGGCGGAAAGGTGCCTGCCTTAAGGCATACAATTATTATTTTTATTTTCCCTATTTTCTAACATTATTTAGTAAGCTACATACCTTATATCATAAAAAAACCAACATTAAGCCATATCAAGTCATTAAAAATCAACATTTAGCCACATCAAATCATAAAAAATCAACATTAAGTCACATTAAGTCATAAAAGATCAACATTTAGAGAAATGCTCTTGTTCTATAATGAGTTTGATTGGTCAAATGATTTTATTTTTACATGAGACTTTGTATTAGGTATAGCATAAAACTACCTTTCGAACAAGTCTAAGATTACTTAATCTGAGTTGTAATGACAGTTATGTTCCGGTCAAACTTATTTTAAAGTGCGCGAATGCTGTTAAAATCGCTTGAATGAAAATATTTTTATAGATATCAAAACAAAAGATTATTTTACCGGATTTTTGGTTTTTAGCTATGTTTTAACATGATAGGATTTATAAAATTTTCATAATTGAGAAAAAATTTAGCATTTAAAAGTTGAAAATCGCTCTATAACCAAAATCCAGTTTTTGTTCTTGGATTGGGGGGTTGACTTTTTATCCTTTTAGAATTTGATTTTTAAACTATTTTTATTGGATTCAAATTGGGGTTATTTGCTTATTTATGAATAATTTCTTAACTTAAATTATATTTAGCATAAATAAGTGCCAAAACACAAGGTGACTGTCACCTAGGCCCCAGGCAAACCGCCTGGACGTCAAGTCGTCGCCTTGACAACTATGGCCCATTCCAACAAACGGAAAGATCTTCCTATTGAACTAATCCAAAACAAACAAGTCTTGACAAAAATGTCAATCAGGATGCTGGTTAAGGCCTGTGGGATTCTTTTGCATATTAGATATCATTTTTATGCTTTTCATCATGAGGTAAGAGGAATTGTTAACCTGAATTGAAGGATTGTATTTGAGAAAATTTTGATTGACACAGCATATATTTATCATTTTGAGTGAGTTTTTTTGGGGGGGTGGGGTGGGGTGGGGTGGGGGTGGGGGGGGGGAGACTCTTATTACTTGTCTGTTCTGATTTGTGACCTTCCGCGCTTCTGTGCTTGCTTTCTACATCCATATCATTTGGTTGTGGATGGTTTCTGTTGGGGCCGATGGGGCTTATACCGTAAACATATATATTTTATTTATTTATTTATTTTGATTTTAAAATTACTGACAGTTTTGGTTTCCACTCAAACAATCAATCGGCACACACACACACACACACACAAAAACCATCAATAAGTTTCTTGGCAGTACTGTATGGGTTGTTATATTTTAGGAGGTTGTTGAATATATTTTGTTAGTTGTTCATTTGTATTCCACATTCTGATTTTATTTTCTGTTACTTTTGCCAATTTGAAGAGCTCTCAGATTCAGAAAGTGAGGAGACAGATCTCAGCAGTTCAGAGGGAGACGATTCATCATGGATCTCTTGGTTTTGTGGGTTGAGAGGAAATGAGCTCCTTTGCGAAGTTGACGAGGAGTATATTCAGGATGATTTTAATTTGTGTGGACTTCAGGGACAGGTTCCCTATTATGATTATGCCCTGGATATGATTTTAGACAACGATTCATTGAGTGGTATGCTTCCCCCCCCCCCCCCCCCCCACCCGTGTGTGTGTGATATGAAGCTGCTACTCTGCTTTCCTTGTATTTGTTCTTCAATTTTCACCTTTTTCCTTCCAATTTTCTTTCTTAAAGGGAAAGCAGTTACTGTTTATGACTAATGGACTGTCTCAGGTGACTCCGTGTTTAGTTTAACTTTTATGAAAATTATTGAGGAGCATTGTGATTCTTATATGATATGCTTATGTGCATTTTAATGAATATATTGTGAGGTTGGCTTAGACACTTTTCCCTCAACCAATCAGATATCCGTTTAGTCACTTTAATTCGCACCTCTGTTGTGTAAGTTTATCTTCATTTATGTTGCGTTAAGTACCTTTATATATTAATGAAAACCTCTTGCAGGTGAGGTTGATGGTGAGGAACATGGTGAAATTGAATCTGCAGCTGAGTTGTTATATGGTCTTATACATGCACGTTATATTCTAACCAGCAAAGGATTGAATGCTATGGTAAGATCTCTTCTATTAAGAGTTCTGTTAGAGATAAAACTGAGTTTACATGGTATGGTAGTCATTTGTTATCAACTTACACTACAGCATGAGAAATACAAGAGGGTGGACTTTGGAAGATGCCCTCGTGTTAATTGTGGGGGGCAACCATGCTTGCCTGTGGGCACATCAGACATCCCTCATGATGACTCTGTGAAGATTTACTGCCCCAAATGTGAAGATTTGTACTTCCCGAGGTGCAAATATCAGAGCAGTATCCTTTTGATATATTGTCCCTTCAGGTATGCTTTCCTTACAAAATGCCAAAAAAAATAAAAATAATAATAATGGGTGTTTTAATGCTAGTCACTGCATTTTATTACACACAATGTAATGATGTGTGAATTGGTAGAGTCTATCATTATTTGACTTCTTCTACCAAAAAAAAAACATTATTTGACTTCTACCTTTATGTCTCACTCTTGCTTCGAAGTTTCATGTATTACTGATTCCTAGAAGTTTAAGTCATTGACGGCTACATTAACCTATTAGAATATCCGCAAGAATCAAAATGTGTGGCAATAACTCCTTCTGTATCCTTTATATAAGTTACTAAAAAGAACTTAAATTAGGGACTTTATCCTGTAACAAAAGATTTAAGAATATGCATAGACATATAGGAAGTGTTTCCTATGGGGGAGTGCAGTTCCTACGCGTGCGTGAGGGCCAATGGGAGTGTAGAGGAAGCATCCACATAAGTCATTTTCCCTTTTTACAGGGGGCGGGCCTGTCATTTCGCCCCCAGATAGTGTACACCCATCCTGACATCATCATGCACTTCAAAATATCCAAAAAAAAAAAAAAAAAATGCAAATACAAGGGTTAACCAATTTTAATGTGGTTCAGCATTGTGCCTACATCCATGGAATACTGCCTTGACCAGACATTCATGTACTCAATCCATTGGTGAATTTTAAATGCAACAATAGCTCAAGAACAATGACTCAAGAGCACCCTCACCCACTTCAAACCTTGATGATCACTGTTGAATAATGCATTATTGTAATAATGGGATTTTGGGTTATGTCTAATCGGACCCCTAAGCTCTTAGGGACTACTTAGTTTGCTATAAGGACACTTATTTTGCTATAAATAAAGGAAGACTGTGCTCATTAAGGCACAATTCTATGTTTCCCCAAATCTACATGGTATCAGAGCATATATGATAACCAAATACCATAAACTCTATACCCATTCACCTTCTTCTTCTTCTTCGTTTAGCCTCCACCACTGATTGCCGCTGCCACGTTACTACTCGTTCTCTCCTGCCATCGCGAAAACACCCTCGCAATCACCAAATCACGCTAACTGCAATAATCCACCGCCAAACCAGCTCCTGCAATCACCAAGATTCCATTGACAAACCCTGCAAACCCAAGAATCCACATCGCCTCCATCGACAGTCCCTGCCAACCCCTGCGAACACCAAACCTCCATCGCATGAACCTTGCGATCATCAAGTTTCATCGCTTGAACCCTCAAGAATCCACATCGCCTCCATCAACACTCCTTGCCAGCCCTTGCAAACACCAAGCCTCCATCGCCTGAACCTTGCGATCATCAAGTTCCATTGCCTAAACCCTCAAGAATCCATATCGTCTCCATGGACAGTCCTTGCCAGCCCCTGCGAACACCAAGCCTCCATCACCTGAACCTTGCGATCATCAAGTTCCATTGCATGAACCCTGTTGTGCCTTCATACCACCGCCACCCTTCTTCGCTGCACTCTTTTTCGCTGCAATCACCACTGGCTGTTGTTCACCACCATCACCTTTTGCGCCACAACCCTTGCCCCTAATCCCTATCGCTTGCAACCCTTCGCAGCAAACCCTCATTGCTGCAACTCTCTTCGCCACAAACCTCCAGCGACGCCCCTTGCACCAATTGCACCAGTTCTTCTAGAATGACCAGAACACATCTGTAATTCCAATCCTACTCTCTCTCTTACATCACCTAACCCAACTCAACTTACCCAATCCTAATCCTACCCCAATCCTAACACACTTAACCCAACCTAATCCTACTTCTAACCCAACCCAACTAGGACTAATCCTACACCACCTAGGACTTACCCGACCCTTCATGCTCTCTCTGTAAAAGGGGAAGTTTTGCCTCTCCTAGGCTCTCTCCCTTAGTGGTAAGTGTTCTCCTACTGGTGGCATTTGTCTTGATGTTGTTTATGCTCAGTCTCTATGCTTGATTAGCTTTGGATTGGTTGTACTCTCTTGTGATTGCTTGTTGAATCTGCACCCATGGCATCTGAGGATTTTGGGACATCAGTTACTTAGGAAGTAGGGGGTCGTTCCTCTGGCAATGACTATCTTCTCTTCCCTACTAGCACCATCAAGTTGGATGGGAGCAACTATCTGATCTGCTCTCGGTCTTACGACCTGTCAATTGATGGTCGTGGTTATGCCGGGTTTCTTATAGGAACTTCAGAACTTCCTACTAGTGCAGGTTCTGCTCAGGATAAATGGAACGCTGCCAATTAGATGGTAATGTCCTATCTTATTAATTCTATGCAACCTTCTATTGCTTGGACATATTTATTACTTGATTCTGTTGCTAAGATTTGAAAGGCTGCTAAGGCCACCTATTCTCATGTGGGCAAGCGTGCCTAGTGTTTTGAATTGAGGAAGAAGGTCCATCGGGCTACTCAAAAGGAGCTTTTTGTCGCTCAGTATTACTCTAATCTGTAGGGTATGTGGAATGAGATTGATTATTATGAGACTTATCGCCCTCTCTGTGAGATTGATGTTGTTGGGTTTAAGAAGTGTGAGGAGCTCCGCGTTTATGATTTTTTGGCAGGTTTCAATATGGAATATGATCAGATTGTGGCTAATTTGTTTAATTGTGATCCATCACCCACCCTTAAGGAAGCCTATTCCATCATTTAGGCTGAGGAACAACGTCGATCTGAAATGTTACAACCTGTTTCTCAGGATCGATATGCTCTGGTTTCTACTACTGATATAAGTTCTTGGACTACTACTTCATCTTCTGATAAGTCGGTTGTCAAGTGTGATTATTGTGGCAAGGAGCGTCATACTAGGAAGACTTGTTGCAAGCTTCATGGATGTCCTACCAATTCTCACAGGCGTAGTCAGGGTCATGGGAAGAACACCTAGGAGAATCAATCTGAGACTACAACTAATTATGATAGCTCCACTACTACAAGTGCCTCATTCTCTATCGACAAAATGGCTATGCTTCGTCGTATGTTTACTCAGATGGGATCCTCTATGCTGCTGCTGCCTCTTCTCTACCAACAATCACTGCCTCCCACTCAGCCCACTCAGGTACTATAGTTTGTGGCCAGTGTATCTGTAGCCTCCTAGTCCTAGATAATTGACTCTGGGGCTATTGATCACATGACCTGTTTGCCCACCTTTTTTCTACCTATTGTCCCTCTTCAGGTAATACTAAAGTTCGTGTTGCTGATGGTTCCCTTTCATCTCTTGCTCTTTCATTATCATTGTCTTTTGTGTTACTTGTTCATAAGTTTTTTATTAATTTACTGTCAATTGGTAGTATAACTAAGGATTTGAACTGTAAAGTCACTTTTTTTCCTACTCACTGTGTGTTTTAGGACTTGGTGACGGGGGCAACGATTGGCAATGGTAGAATGAGTGGTAGTCTCTATTACCTGGACACTGGTCGTTCACGGGTTCTACATACTTTATCCGATTTGACATTCTCAAAACTTTTGGTTTGGCATCGACATTTGGGTTATCCCCCATGGGGCACTTTATCTAGATTATTTCTAGCATTAGTTAGACACTATACTATAAACCAATTTATTTGTGCTGTTTGTGTTTTGGCAGAACAAACTCATAATGTTTATCCTCTTTCTAATAATAGAAGTATTGTTTATTTTGCTTTAATTCATTCTGATGTTTGGGGACCTGCTGATCGTGTCTCAGTTTTTGTCTATCGATTGTTTTGTCACTTTTATTGATTGCCATACTCGTTCTACTTGGATTTAGTTATTGCATCATAAGAATGAAGTTTTTCAATGCTTTCGGGAATTTTATTGCATGGTTTGTATCCAATTTGATGCCAAAATCAAGATTCTGCGTACTAATAGTGCGAAGGAATTTATGGATGGTTCTTTTTAGTCCTATTTGGTTGATCATGGGATCATCTATCAAACCAGTTGTGTGGACACCCCGGAGTAGAATGGGGTGGCTGACCGTAAGAATCATTATTTACTTGAAGTTGCTTGCTCCTTAATGTTTGAGACATAGACCCTGCTCCCTATTGGGGTGAGACTGTCCTTAATGCTGCTTACCCCATCAATTGGATGCCTTCTCTTGTGCTTGGTTTTAAGAGTCCCATTTAGTTGTTATATGGGTCTCATACTTTTATTGTTCCTCCCAAAGTGTTTGGTTGTATTTGCTTTGTTTGTAATCATTAGGTTCCAGCCAAGCTCGACCTTCGTGGACTTCGGTGTATTTTTGTGGGCTATTCTCACGCAGAAGGGATACTGGTGCTATCATCCACCTTCTCAACGGCGCTTTACGTCTATGGATATGCTCTTTCGTGAGATTGAGGCGTACTTTGCACCTCTTCAAGGGGAGTTATTTGGTAGTGAAAAGGTGATTCATATTCCTACTTTTGATTGTCCTTTCCTTATCATAGATGATGGTGCTACTCAGAGGAATATAGGAAACAAGACTACTGATTTAGAGGCTCTCATTGATCCAACGGTTACTGTTCAGGGGGAGCAGGAGGCTCCTATTTAGGGGGAGCAACAGATTCAACAGAAAATACAGGATGGTCCAGTGATACAGGTATTCTCTTGAAAAAAATGGAGAACTGACACTACCACCTATACTACCACTTTTACTCCATCGCTTCCTGATCCGGAGTCTTCTCTCCCAAGTATAACCTTTCCTCTTACTTTTATTAGTCTCTTAATGTTCCTATTGCTCAGAAAAGGTAATAGGATTTGTACCCAACATCCTATTTCCAACATGGTGTCATACAATGCTCTTTCCCCATCATATCGTGCATTTGTATCTTCCCTGTCATCTGTTTCTATTCTTATAACCTGGCAGGAGGCAAATATAGAATCTAAGTGGAAGGAGGCAATGAATGAGGAGGTGAGAGCTCTTCACAAGAATATCACATGGGATCTAATCATTCTTCCCTTGCAAAAGCGATCGGTTGGCTGCAAATGGGTGTTCACGGTCAAAGAGAATGTTGATGGGACTATGGATAGATACAAGGCAAGGCTAGTGGCAAAAGGCTTTACTCAGACTTGTGGAATTGACTATCAGGAGACTTTTTCCCCCGTGACAAAAATGTTTACTGTTAGAGTTATTATCTCCTATGCAGTGAACCAAGGATGAGAGGTACAACAACTAGATGTTAAAGTTCCTTTCTTCATGGAGAGCTGACTGAAGAAGTATATATGACCAGGATACTCTAGTCTAGAAAGACAAAGCAAGGTGTGTAAATTGAAGAGAGCCCTGTATGGATTAAGCAATCTCTTAGAGCATGGTTTGGTTGCTTTCACATGGCCATTATAGCAGTTGGCTTTACTCAGAGTAATGCTGATCATACTCTATTTATTAAAAAGATGGGTGATCAGATCACGGTGCTGATAGTATATGTGAATGATATTGTTGTAATTGGCAATGATATAGACGAAATCTTTAAACTCAAAGCCTATCTTAGTAAGGAGTTTGAGATCAAGGACCTAGGAAAGTTGAAATACGTTCTTGCTATTGAGGTGGCACTTTCAACCAAGGGTATTGTTCTCTCTCAGAGAGTATACCTTAGACCTCCTCTCAGAGATTGGTATGTTAGGATGTAAACCCTTGGATACTCCTATTGAGGCTAACTCTCATCTCAGAAGCAAAGAAGGTGGACCGGTTGATAAAGGTCGGTATCAAAGGTTGGTTGGAAGACTCATATATCTATCCCATACAAGATCAGACATAGCTCATGCAGTGAGTTTGGCAAGTCAGTAAATGCATGATCCCTATTGCTCACATATGGATGCTGTGAACCCGATTATTAGGTACTTGAAGGCTGCCTCAGGAAACGGAATTTTATTCTCTCCTACAGATTATATGAGGATTGAAGCATACACTGATGCTGATTGAGCAGGTTCCCCAGATTATGGTCGCGCTAGTACTGGCTACTGTACATTTGTTGGTGGTAACTTGGCTAGGTGGTGCAATAAAAAATAGTTGTGGTTGGTTCGAGTGCAAAGGTAGAGTCTCGAGCTATGACACATGGGATTTGCGAGCTACTTTGGTTGTAAAGTCTTCTTTATGACCTGGGTGTGTCTGTCTAGATGCCGATGTTGCTATAGTGTGATAATAAGTCAAACATCAACATCGCACACAATTCTGTTAAGCATGATCATCGCATATCAAGATCGACAGACATTTCATCAAGGAGAAGTTAGAGCAAGGTCTTATCTGTATTCCTTTTGTGTGGAGTGAAGATCAGTTAGCAAATGTTCTCGTAAAGGGACTTAGTAGTAAAACCTTTTATTTTATTTTGTCCAAGTTGAGTATGTGTGATATCCATACGCTAGCTTGAGGGGGAGTGTTGAATAATGCATTATTGTAATAATGGGTTTTTGGGTTATGTCCAATCGGACCCTTAAGCTCTTAGCAACTACTTAGTTTGCTATAAGGACTCTTATTTTGCTTTAAATAAAGGAGGACTGTGCTCATTAAGGCACAAGTCCATATTTCTCCAAATCTGCAATGACAAAAGCAGGGACTAAAATCCCAAACCCTAGACAATCTCAACTTGCTAGGTTTACAATTTTAAATAAGAAAATCAATTCCTCCCTATTACATTCATGGTCAAGGTCTTTCAACGATAAACAAAACCTAGAACAATAAAAGTTGGGACTTGTAATGCTGATTACTTCAACCTGTGTAATCACACTGACGAATGCTTCCCACGATGTGTAGGAATCAACCCAAGTATGCTACGAACACCAATTAGTCGTCTCAATCACCAAAACCCTTTTCAACATAAACTAGGGTCTTGGGAACATAGAATGCCTCACCATGTGCATTCCCACCATGTACTGCCTCTCTGAAGTGCAGTCAACACTTTGCACGTGCTCCCATGTGCTCGTAGACCGAGAGAATCTTCAATATAGCTTTCTGAAAAAAATTGTGCTTCCAGCATAGTTTTCTTTGTTTTCTTTGCACATGGATGTTCTCTGTAGAATTTGGAGACCGTAGCCGCAGACCTCATCCAAATTTGAGTTAAATTGGGAAAGTTATGGCTTCTGTAAGTTGGACAGTCGAAATAGGGAATTTGGGGGCAAAACTGAATTTTACAGATCTTTTAAGATGATGCATGTAATAGTCTGCAGCACAATCCCTGGCCTTTCGTTCTGGCTTCCAAAAACTGGGCCCCGATATTGGATCTTTAAATCTTGTCTTCTAGAAGCGGGTGAAACGATTTCCAAGGAAGTAGAATCTGCTGGGCGATTTCGGTATAACTGTCATGCACTGAAGTAGCTTCAATATCTGCTTCAAAGAGATCCAGGAAAAATGTTCTTGCTGATGTAGATCAGTCCAGCAGCAGCAAATTTGGCCTTACCTATAGAAGGAGGAGAAAGAAGGGCTCAGCCCAAAGATTGAACCAACCACCCAGCTGCATTCCAGATCTGGTCTGATCTGGATGGGTCGAACCAGCCTACTGATGGGCTGGTCCTCCGAGTTAGAGTTTGTTTTATTGTCTTACTTGAGTCCCACTCCATGTTGGAGTATTTATTTTACTGTTTTACTTGGGTCCCACTCCATGTAGGAGTCTACTATGTCTTGTCATATTTTGAGTAGGAGTTAGACCCCCTCTATAAAAGAGGCATTGCTGTAATTCTGAGAAGGAATTCCTCAACAGCTGAGATAGCTGTGGATGAGAGGCCCAAGGCTGAGATAGCCATTCACCCACACCTATCCCATCCCCCTTCTCTTCTCTTCTAATCTGATGTGTGAATTGAGTGTGTTCTGATACTTAATTGGAGACCAGGATTCACATCTGACTGAAGAAACAGTGACAATACCTCCCCGGACAGAATCAAATTCAGTAGAAGAAGTTTGTCTTCTGGAAGAACAGCTCGAGTGCTACATCTCCCCATCCAACCACCTGATTAGCCAACGCTTTTGGGGTTTTTCTGACAAGCCTAGGAGAGAGACTCGACCAACAGCTAGTCCCCATCTGCTGGCTGGATCTTCTGGTACTGCCTCTTCTAGTTTCCTAATTTGGTTACTTGGGAGCCAAGCATTCTCATATCGTTCAAACCAGCCATCCACTTTCATTGATACTTTCCCATCACAGGACTTTCCTTCGATCCAAGAATCAGCTCCATCTGAGCTCTCCAACCCCATCCTCAGGTCACCCCTTCCACAGCCCTTTTTGGATTTTATTCTCAAGCCTGGTTTCCAGATTTTTGTGCCATTTGATCTGGTTTTATTGGAGCTTGAAGGGACAACACTGGGGGTTATTGATTCTCAATTATCCTTACATTACTTGCATTCGTAAGCTACACCGTGAAACACCCGAGAAGCGAGATTGTGTAGTGCCAGTGAACATGACTATATTCGTTTGAACAATGAAATCGTTTGCGACATGATATCGTTCGTCAGCCTCTTCAGCGCCTTCTGCCTCATTCAGAGCCTCAGATATAGAATCTCATGACATGTCATCATCTTAGCCGCCATATAATAATCTTGTGTATGCCGTAGTACCAGAACTCAACGTGCCCGGCCTACCAGAAGGCACAAAATGGAATCTAGTCAATATTTTGCTGATTTAATGGATTTCCATAGATTCCAAGGCCAAGAGAGAAAATAAGACATGAGGAGATAGGTAAGCCACTGCTTACACTTCACAGTGCAGGAAAAACTGGCAGAGAGCACCCGAAACTTGTCCAAACTTCTTCAAACCTCTCTCAGTTTGATTCTTTTTTGCACAACCGTATGTTCGCTGTAATTTCTTTGTCCGGCATTGAAACGACGCGATTCTAGTGGCATCGTAAAGAAAACTCGACAAACTACATTATTTATGTAGATTTCTCCGCCCAGATCTGCCATTATACCTTCTCAAAATTACTCCGAACATACTGCCACTGTGTGAACCCAAGTCGCAACTTTTACTGTACGGGGCCTTTTCCTGCTTCTTCCACCTTCTTGCAGACACTGTGTAAGGCCATAATAGGTTTCCAAAAGTCATCCCCCATGCCCAGATAACTTTGTCACAGTTCCAAACCTTGTCCGTACTAAACTTGACATGTTTGCACTTTCTACATGTTGTCTGACTTATCCAGGGATGCCAAAACACCTGTGCAACATCCATGCATCACCGAAACTCCTCCAAACATTGCTGCATAGTTGCCAACAATGACAATCCCAACATGGCCAACAGATTTTACATGAATTCCCAAAACAACTTTAAGGAACCAACACAAAACACACCAATCGACACTTGACACTAAAATTTCTTAACAAAAATTACAAGATTGGGTTCACAATTAGGACCAACACTTAAGTCATGGTTTTAAGTATCGGTGCGCATCGTGCCGTATCGGCCGATACGTATCCGTATCGGTAGGCATCGGCACGATACATACCGATACGCTACGGGGAATTTTGGGCCTCTTTTTGTGTATCGGCGTATCGTACGTATCGTATCATGTCGTACCGTATCGGTACCGATACGTATGATACGAACTTTTGAAAATCTGAAAATTCCCGAGAGTATCGGTACCGTATCAGTACGTATCGAAGGTATCGTGTAGTATCGAGCCGTATCGTACTGTATCGGTACGATACGGTTACTTAAGTGTGAATTTTTTGTTGTTTGAAACAAACACTTCACTCTCACCAACAGTTTTCTAGATTTTTTATATGTTATGTAAAAACAAGTGTTCTACAACTTCCATGGAAATTTTTGATTTTTCTCAAAAAAATATATTTTTAAAATTTTTTTATTCCAAAATTAATTAAAAAAAAAAAAAAAAAATCCCCAATTTTTTTTTTTCAGAAAATTTAGTTCATTCAACTCTTAAAAATAATGTCATAACTTATAATTACTAAATACATGATTTCAAATGAAACCCACATTTTTTCCCCAAAAAAGTGAGGGTTTCAATTTTTTTTTAATTTCTTAGATCTACTCAAATATATTGGTTCACACTTTTTTGATTTTTTATATGTTCTTTAAAAACATTTAATCTACAACTTCCATAAAAAAAATTTAATTTTTCTACAATGAATGGGAGACCCACTACCATAAATATTTCGACTGGGGTAAATATTGTGCCTGTATTCGACAAGTGCAGAATATCATCGTAGTTGCTCCTATTGAAGAAGAAGGTCCTAGCCAATGATTTGAACCACCACGACACTCTTCATGGCACTCGTCACAGTGGCAATGGCAATGAGGAAAGAAAAAATTGTAAGAAACTCAAACCTCATTATTTTGAACATTTTCAACTCAATATATTTGTCTATCAATACGATACCCTCTACTTAAGTATTTATGCATTCTACATGTTATATATAGCTTTTTTTAACTATTTTTTTATGCAAAAGTGTATAAAAATGTGTTCCCTATCCATTTATGTGCGTATCTTAGCATATCTTCGATACGATACGATACCCTCCGATACGTATCTTAATTTTGACCGACCGATATGGCGACCGATACCGATACTTTAATCCTTGACTTAAGTGAAGAATGAAATAACAAAATAACAAATTAAGTCTTTACATGAATACCCTAAACACCCTTAAGGAACTGACACACTAAGACATAAATCGATAGCAACACTAATATATCTTAACAGCACTCAACAGGCAGAACCGAAGGTCAAGAATGGTGACCAGAATAGGAGGAATTTAATAGCAGTCAATCAACAAATCTCATCAGCCTGCAAGTGAATTTGAGATTTGGGCTGGTATAGGAGATTATCTGCCAAAAATCTTATAAAAAAACCAATGGTTGGATTAGATAGGGAGTTAAATTACTAGTTCAAAAATAGAAACTCAGAATTCCAGTACGGTAACTACTAACTACTAAGATCTCCCAATCTACAAATCTGATTGAGCACAAGTTTTTCTTAGTGGAAGAGACTGATCACTAGGTAGGAACTCCAGAATATCTTATGTAATCAAGGTTAGATGTAGAGATATTTGATATTTCCCTTGAAAGTTGCAGCCAAAGGAGGGAGCAGGGATGCTGCAGGTTATTAGAACCAGCAGATAGCTTTAGGTTTGGTATGGAAGAATGAACAACAAATGAAGTCTGCAACGAATCCTAGAACAGGGATCAATTAGCTGAAATAAATTCCAAATATTTACTTGATATCACAGGGACAGTATAGAAGAAATGGAAAAGAAGATAGATAAGAAAATACATATGACTGAGCTTCCCACTCAAGCCTACTCGCACTGGTGATGCAGTTGGGTGATGGGTTTAGAGCTTGCATCTCTTGATTTGGTTCCTTATTTGCTTTCATTTTTTAGTTAGAAATTAATTTGATAGTATTTTATTTAGATTGAATTTTTATTTTCAGTTGCCAATTAGGTTAGTTTCCATTTTAGTAAACTTCCAATTTTATGCTTTGAATTTTTTTTTTTTATAGCCATGTAATGGAAGAGAACTCAGATTTGAAGTTTTGATTTGAAATTGAATGTTGTTTTGGGCTGAATATTGGCTACTGTGATCTCACCTCTCTCTCTTTTTCTGGTTTTCTCTTATGTTCTTCTCCTTTCCTCCCTATCTTCCTCTCCTTTTCTTAATTTTCTCGTGCTGGCTGAACCTCTGTTCTGGGTGGTAGTTGCAGCCCTCAAGAAGTGGATCGATCTCTATCATGTGAGATCTGTTTAGGTCGAGCCTTTGATTGAAGGAAGCTCTCCCCAAGGTGACCTGAACCCTAGAATCTCAACCCCTATTACTGCTCCTGCCACAAGTTCTAACTCGGCAACTATGCTGGTCCTTACTCCTTCCGCCAGATCTGAGTTGCAGGAACTGCAGCTCCTGTTTGCTTGCTGCTTTGGAGTATTTCCCAGTTGGAATTAAGAGGCCAGTTAGTGTTCAAGCTTCATCGAAGAGTTTGGGCTGAATCGATGAGCCTGGAAGGAGTTCTCAGAATCGCAAGCCTTTCCTTCTTGCTGCTGGGTTTGTGTTCTATCGTGACCTAAGGTTTAAGATGAACTATTTTCTTATTTGCAAACAAACCACTTGCTGTTATTACAAGTAAGCCCTTGTTTCCTAAAGTCATATTCTATTACTTCCCCTTCTCTTTGGTAATTCTTAAGCACCCCTCTCCTTCCAATTTCTATTTCAGTTTGTCCCTATTATTTATTTTCCTCTCTTTTAAGTGTTCAAGCTGTTCCTGAATTTACAAGAATGCCCCTACTTTTTTGAAAACTGGTTTAGTTGTGAATTGTGGGCCCATAAGCTATCCGATTCCGACTTTTGGAACCTGGATCCGCATCAACTGGTCACCTGACTCACCCTAGCATCACATCGTGGTAGAACTGCTTCTCACAACCAAGCCACATCTCACAGGTGATGCAGGAGCACTTCCTTAGACCAGCACAAATCCACTGGGGAGCCCGGATGGAGATGAGGCAGGTTCCAATTTAGTTTTGGTCCATTAGGATATTATAGTTTATTTAAATTTATTATTTGGATTTATCTTTAATCTTTTCCTTCACTTTGAATAGGCTACATAGTAGTAAAGTCCATTCTATTTTAGTTTTAGAGTTTGATTTATAGTTTGTTTCAGTTTTAGAGTCCAGTTAGGGGTATTATCTTCTTTAAATACATGGTTGTATTCAATGAAAGTCATTTGATAATGGAATGGATGTTTTGAGCGCCTACATGGCCTGTGTTGTGCGCCTTCCCCTCTCTCCCTTTCCCTATGATTTTGCTATTCTCCTCATCTCAGTTCTCCTTCTTTCCCTATTTCTATTGCTTTCTGTTTTTTCCCCCTCCACCTGGGATTACCCTGCTCTAGCGATAGTTGCAGCCACCACGATCTGTAACTAATCACAGGCATCACACAGCTTTTCTCCCTAATACCTTGGGTAGTCATTCATCACCTTTGGGCGACCCTGCCTGCTAAGTCCCAGCAAGAAGCTTTGGGAATCAGGAGTCTCAGAATCTAGGTTCTGTTTGCGCTAGAGATAGTTGCTGAATATTTTAACATGCATCTACCAACCTTTTAGGAGTTAGGACTGTTGTTGCTTGCTTCCGTTAGAGAAAACTGGTTTTGATTCATCACTTCCGTTTTCATATCGATTGGGTCGTACGCGAGGAAGTTCTCTCTGTTGTAAGGTAACCTTTCCGCTGGTTCTACCTCCCCTACCTTTGGTCAAAGGTTAAATACAACCTAATAATCGGTTTGCTTCTTTAAAGCCTTGTGTTTGTTTCTGACTAAACCCTTGTTCTTTGTTTTTATTTCTACCCCTAATCCCCTATCCTTTCGGTTTTCCTTAGACTTCAATTTTAATTCCATTCCAATCATTTTTGCCACCTAACTACTAAGTAGGTTAAGATTTTGTTTAATTACAAAAGTGCCACTTTCCTTTGAAATTTCAATTTATTTACAGAACTGCCATTATTCTTAATATTTGGCTATTGCATACTTGGGTGGGCCCATAGCAAACCCAAATAAGGTTTTGTGACCTGGTTTCCGCATAAACAGGCTAATGGTATTACCAGAATTCATTCATCTTCATAATCGTTTGGGGTAGTGTGATCATTTACTCTTTATGGGGGGTGGGGGGTGGGGGGTGGGGGTGGGGGAATACTCAGTACATGAGGCCCCCGCCACTGTGGGGTCTGGGGAGGGTCATAATGTAAGCAACCTTAACCCTGCTTCGCAGAGAGGCTGTTTATTGACTCGAACCCATGGTCAGTTGGTCACAATGGAGCAACCTTACCGTTGATCACCTACTCTTTATATATTATTTTAATGAAGTAAGCAAAATAGGAAACCCCCCATGTGTTGGAGGAATCCCTTACAACTTAAATTTTACACAAAATAGAAACTCACTAATTGGTAGTATCCAATCTAACCACTACATAATAAAGTAGAATCTAAAAAAAAAAAAAAAAACTTTTGAAAGTCCTTCGCGCATTGACTACTTAAAAGGATTAGTCATGGGCCTAAACCTAGCCCATAAAGTGGACCAAGCTCAACACCGAGTGTGATATCTAAGATACAGCGCGCCTAAGAGATCGGTGTAGGATTCCCATCAAGAGACAACTAGTACCAAGGGGGCCGGGAGATCATTGAGGGAGTGCAAACTTTATTCCCACATCGCCTATGGGGAGGTTGTTGGGGCTGATTGAGAACCTCGAGCATCCCTCCCTAGTTTGAGGCCTTTTAAAATCTTAAGGCCCATGGGTCAAAGAGAACAATATCAAACTAGTGGTGGGGGACCGGGGCGTTACACCAAGAGCATGGCTCATTGGGCTAGGCTACTGGCCTTTTTTCTCTTCTTCCTTCTTCGATCTACATTAGAGTAGTTGGATCATAGTCTCTTGCCATAAACACGGTTGCATGCGTAGCAGCACTAGCTATGAGAAATCTACCGATCCACATGTGATGTGTGAACAACGGAAGTTTTGTTCCATAGTCAGTTATCCCAAGACTCATATACCAAAATATGCTCACTTGGGTGCACTTTGCTTGCCTCACTAGATTTTGAAATGGTTTGTGATGCACAATAGGGGTAAGTGAACAATAGATTCAAATCAAACCAGCAACACTCAGAACATTCAATTACTGTGACACTTTAGATGCTCTTCTTAATACATGTTCCCTTAATATGAGCGAAATTTATCAGTTACAGAAGAAAAACTTTAAACTACGTTGTTCAATGGGTTCCAAACCAATAGTATATCCAGACGACTGAGTCTTTGTAATGCACTTGCGTGTACGTGGTTGGACTGACATGATCCATTCTGGAAACCTAGACCTAGATGAACCAGATCTAAACCAGGAGGATTTTGGTCTAATAGAGGGTGGGCCTCAGTGCACTAGTGAGGTGGCTCAATTGCTCCATTGCAGCCTAGTCAGGACAACGGTCTCTCCTCGAAGTTGGGTTAAGGCTGCGTACATTATGACCCTCCCTAGACCCTGCAGTGGCGGAAGCTTCATGCACGGGGTACGCCTAAGGGTTGGTAGAGATTTTTTGGGGGGGGGCTTATTCTTGCAATCTTCATTTTATATTAGGAAAGTTAGATATGTATGAGATATAGATAAGAGTCAAAGTTGGTTTCAAGTTATGGTAGGAGTCTTTTGCTTTTCAAGTTGTATGTGAGATGTAACCCATCAAGATATTGAATTGAAGTTTGAGATTTGTTCTTCACAGGTGTGAGTTTTGTTCTGTTCGCCGGAGTGGTGGACGATTGTTGTTCTTGCTCCTCTGATACGTTTTGATCAAGTGAGAACCCCTCCTTTCTTCCTTCTATTCCTTTTCTGTTCTTCTCCTATTTCTCTTTCTTCCCTTCTATTTTTTGTTCCTATTGCCTTGTCTTGTTCTGAGTGGTAGTTGCAGTCCATATATGATTGATTGGTCTCCTTTCTAATCAATCTAGTTGGCATAATATTCTGGGTGTAAGTTGCTTTTCTATAGGTGACCTAGCATGCACAATTTGGTACCCTAATGGTTTTCCTTTATCGAGAACCAAATTTGAAACAATCTCTGAAATCTATTCTACCGCTAGAATTGTTGCAGACATGGCTGCACTTACCTGGTTGGACCAGCATGATCGGCTTTGGGAGCCAAGAGCCAAGAAGAACCGGTCTAGCCTTGGGTTTTAATCTAACAAGGGTTGGAAATAATTAGTAATTTATTTGTCTTATTTCTTGCCTTTTATTTTCTAGACTTGAACATAGGAGTTAGGATTTCTTTCCTTTCGCATTAGTTTCCTTTTTAGGATTGTTTCCTAATTTAGCTAGTTACCATTTTGGTTGAGTTCCTAATTTTATGTCTTTATTTTTCCTATATATTGGTTGTAACCGATGGACAAGAGAGAGTGATTTGATTTTGAATGAGAATCGATTGGATTTGTGCTCTATGTGAGTATGTGATTCTCTTCCTTCCCCTGCTACTCTGATCTTCCCCTTCTTCTCTAGGGGCCCTCCATCAAGAAATATGGTTTTGAATTATGAACCTACTCCCCAAGTTTTTTATTTTGGATGAATAAATAATTCAATACCAAAAGGAGAAGAATATGTAAAGCCCTCAGGCTTCCTCACCTTGCTTTTGCGGATGATCTCATGATCTTCTCTAAAGTTGACCCGGCCTCCATCTCCAACATCATGGCCTCCCTCCACCTTTTCGAGTCCCTTTCGGGTTTGAAAATTGACCTCCTCAAATCCAACCTTTTTCTTTCGGGCGTTTCCGAGGTCATACAATCCCAGCTCCTTGCCATCTCTGGTTTCTCTCTGGGAACCTTTCCAGTCAGATACCTCGGTCTCCCCCTTCTTTCCTCTCATCTCTCCCCCCACCATTGCTCTCCCATCTTGGACTCATCAGGAAAAGGCTCTGGCTTGAAAGGCAAGCTTCTCTCTTGTGTTGGTCGCCTAGTCCTCATCCAATCTGTTCTCCAATCCCTTTACCTCTACTGGTTCGGAATCTTTTGTCTTCCGGCTTCCACCTCCAAAGCCATTGATTCTCTTCTCTGTACCTTCCTTTGGAAAGGTACTGATGCCACCAGATTCCTTCACCCTATGAGCTGGTCTAATGTCTGTCGGCCCAAGGCCGAAGGTGGCTTGGGATTCCACCAAATCAAGGATGTCAACTCCACTGCTATCTTTAAGCTTATCTGGAAGATTGTTTCCAAGCAGCGTAGCATCTGGGTCTCCTAGGTTTATTCTATTCCCCTCAAATCTGATTCCTTGTGGACTGCCCCCTTCCCCCTGATGCTTCATTGATCTGGCGTTGCATCCTCAACTTTAAGCCCCTTGCCCTCCTTGCTGATGTAGATCCACACTTTGGAAGGATCTATCTGAGGAAGAAGGGCCCAGCCAAGAAGGGCCTATTGATCCATGCTTAATTCCATACTTAGTCCACTTGAGTGGCTAAGTTAGTAGTTAGAAATAAGGGCCCATTGGGCCCATGGATTTCATGCTTTTTATTTAATAATATGTTTAGTCAATAAGGCCCAATTTGGGCCCATGATTGTAAGGTCCAATAGGGACTATTAGCTATTTAGTTCAACTCCATGTTGGAGTTATAAATCTAGTCATAGTTGCAATAGGAGTATCTAGTCCTATTTGGAAACTAGCTCCTACTAGCTCCTAGTCTAATTATGATTGTAATTCTGCCCTCTTTAAATAGAGGAGCCTATGTACTCATAATTTCAGATTTGAATAAAGAAGAATTGTAATTATTTGCTTAGAGCAGCTGAGATAGCTGTGGGTGAGAAACCCAGGCTGAGATAGCCACTTCCTCTCCCACTTTCCTTTGTTTCTTCTTTGTTTAATCACTTTTACTTTTCTGTTTACTGTTTACTGTTATTTAATTCATCAAGAAGTTTAGATCTGTAAAGCTATTAAAATCCCAGGATCGACTAGCCAAGAAGACCCCCTCTTGAACCAGCCGATCCTCTCTCATTCCCATTGTGTGACCTGTTCTACCAGCCAACCAGCAGGAGTGTTCCAGGCCCTCTAAGGATCAATTGATCCTCATTTGAGCACTTTTAAGGAATCAACCCCTGTTCTTGAGAAATTTCCCTTATTTCTCTCTCCAAGATCAGAAATCAAGAAGATTCATAACTTTCTGTTCAGCTGGCAGGATCAGTTCATACTTATAGGTTTTGTTCATCACCTCAAGGCTTCCATCGACCCAAGTTGCAGGGCCATCAGAGGCCTATTGTTCCAGCCGCAGGTATTCTCCAGAAACCCTAGCCGCATGCCTGTCTCTCTCTCTTCTTAGGTTTTGGTTTTTTATTGTAATTTCTGGGTTTTATTGTTGTGGGGTTGTTTTAAGCTTGTGTGGGTTATTATTCCCTTTGTTCTAAGGCATCTTTAAGTGTAGTTTGGATACTAGTTGTATTGTTTGGGGTTATACATTGTGGGGGTTAGATTCTTGTAATCTACTCCTACATTACCTGCAATATCCTGCTTTATTGGCAATGTGATGCAGATCTGAAGACCTAAATCAGTAGGAAGAAGGCCAACAAGAGTAACTAGCATGTGGCCTTACCTTGTTGATGCTTATTAATTTCCATACTTAGTTTTTATTTCATGTTTTATGTCTTAGTTTAGTTCAAATTGAACCATGGTCCATGTTGGTCCAATATCGGTTCAATTTAAGTGGTTAGAAGTTACTTATAAATTTTACTTTTCTAAAAGGGGGGATCAATTCACTTTTGTAAGTGATGATGGGTGAAGACTTTTCCACCTTTGGTAGTTGGGGGATGGAGACTTTTCCATTGCAACTTTAAGAGGTGAGGATTTTTCCACTTTTGGTATTTGGTAGGTGAAGACTTTTCCAACTTTAGTAGTTGAAAGGTGAAAACTTTCCTACCCCAACTTTAATAAGTGAAGACTTTCTACTATTGTTAGTTGGAAGTTGGGTATGTAATGTTTTGTTGAGTTGGTCCTATAAATAGGGATTAATTGTAAGCATT
>NC_056561.1:43284005-43285205 GCF_013358625.1 Macadamia integrifolia | reverse complement strand
ATTAAAAAAAAAAAAAAAACTCAGAATTTGAAAACAAAGTTTGCTTGTGCAACTCTCTTCTTGTGTTTGATCAAGAATCTCGTGTTTGATCCAAAAATCCCTCGTGTTTGATCAAGGTAGGTTGGTGTTTGATCCAGTCGATCTACCTTACGGTGTGAAGCCCGGGTGTTATTTTATTGTTTATTGTTCCATCCTTTTCATTTTTCAACAATTTTTAGCAATATCCTATTTTCCATATCTAGAATTCCCTATTCTCTGAGAAAAGATCCTACCCTGGTACTGTTTTGAGCTTCCTCAATTACAGTATTACATCACAATGGCTCTTCCACCTCGCTTTGGCTTGACCCGTGGCACCCTGTGGGTATCCTCCTTCCCTTGGTCACTTCTAGAATCATCTCCTCCTCTGGCTCCACCAGATCGGTCACCATAGCATCCATCCTCTCTCATTGTGGCTGGTCCCCTCCGTTTCTTCCTCCCCCCTTGACGATCTCTGGTCCTCCCTTCCTCCCATTCCCCTTGGACATAGGGGATTGCATGATATTGTCAATTGGGTCCCTCCTCCTCGGGCCTTTTCTCCTCTGCCTCTGCCTGGAACTTTATCCGCTCCAAAGGCCCTTTCATTCCTTAGGGCAATGTCGTCTGGTTTAAAGGGCATATTCCTCGTCATAGCTTCTCCACCTGGCGAGCTCTCCCCTACTGCCTCCCTACGTAGTCCCTCAACTACCGCCACATTTAGGTTCCTACTTCCTATTGTTTGTGTTGGAATGGCACTGAAGATGTTGACCATCTTTTCTTCTCTTGCCACTTCTTTGCTTCCATCTGGAAGAAGGTTTTCCGTTCATGCTGGCCCTCCACCCGTCCCATCCTCCTCCCTCCCCGTGAATGGATTTGGGTAGACATGGCCTATAGTGGCTCCTTTATTTGTGACACTGTCGGAAAGCTTGCCTTTTGTACCACCATCAATCACCTTTGGATGGAATGGAACCATTTGTAGATGGACCCCCCAACTCTTGTTCTTTTGAAGGGATTTGGAAAGCCATCTTTTTCGACGTTTCTTCCAAGCTTAGATCTTTTTGTCAACACCCGATTTGTGACACCCCAAGGAACAGACTCATTGTTGTCTCCTGGGTCTCTCCTGCTCTATCATCTCCCGCCCCCCCAATTGTTGTTTCCCCTAGTTACTTTTTTTTTGGGCTTTTA
>NC_056561.1:43283889-43283985 GCF_013358625.1 Macadamia integrifolia | reverse complement strand
CCCCCCCCCCCCTCTTTCAAGTGGTTTGTTTCCTCTTGGCCCTCCCTCTCTTCTTTTCCCCTTGTATATTCTTCTTCTTCTTGGTAATGAATTATT
>NC_056561.1:43261027-43283869 GCF_013358625.1 Macadamia integrifolia | reverse complement strand
GGGGGGGTGGGGAACGAAGAAGGGGGGGGGAGCAATGCCAAGAGGATTATAAGGGCAAGAGAGCAAAAGCCAAGAGGGCAACCAAATCAAGAAAAGGATCAAGCCAAGAAGAGGGGGGGCAGTTTAAGGAGTGGGAGGGGAGAGGATAGTATGCGAGGGGCCTCAAGTGACAACAATGAGCTTGTTCCCTGGGGAATGCCTGACAGGGTGGGAAGGGAGGCTATCTTGGTGGAGACATCGAAATAGATGACTTTCCATATCTTGTCGAAGGAACGAAAGTTGGAAATCCATCTACGAAGGTTTCTCTCCATCTAGATATGGTTTGTGGTGGCACAAAAGGCGAGCTTTCCAACAGTGTCACAGATTGTAGAACCGGAAAAAGTCATATCCACCCAAATACATTCTCTGCTAAGGGGAAGGGCTCTTCTAGGCGAGGGCCGGCAATGCTTGAGGACGATTTTCCAAACTGAGTAGGAGAAAGGGTAGGAAAAGAAGAGATGGTCTGCATCCTCAGTTCCATTCCAACAGAGGCAGCAAGAAGAAGGAACTGGGATGTGCTGATGGATTAGGAAAGACCGAGAGAGAGATTCCTATTTTAATCAAAACCGAGAGAGGCTGCTGCTGGGGGACTTTCATATCGTGAAGAAGAAAGTCAAGAAACAATTTTTGAAATTATAAATAAACCGATATACTTACAGTCCTATTTATGATCCTGAAATTCCCTCTTAAATTTTATTTACAGTTTGGTCCTTTCATTTGTTTACTTTTAAAAATTACCATTAACCTTACTTGTTGAGTTTCTATCATCTCGGCGGACGTTTTTGGAACTCGGATCACATTATTGTGTGAATCTAGAACTGCAAGAGGTAGTAGAAACACTGACCAAACTTTCAAATAAATGGTACCTTATTCAAACAGGTTCCTATAATATTGCCAGATTTGAGCATTCTGATTTCAGTTGAATTGTGGTTCCATTATGACCAGAAATACTAGCTTTTACCACCCCACTCACCCACACACCGCCCCCCATATTAAAAAAAAAACAAAAGGCGAAGAGTGATATCTGCTGTAGTCCAGAGTCAGGAAATACTTGACAGATGAGCAAGGAAATTATTAGATTGTACCATTAGATTTTCTGGATAAGGGAAAACATACAAATATATTTAGAGGAGCAGCAGTGGTGGGGAGGACCAAACTATCAGTTCTTAGTCCACCCTGCCAATTTCGAACTCAGAAAAGTGATAATTGTTAGAAAATAATTGTAAATGAGGAAGCTAGAAATCAGACATATACTGGTTGCCCATCAACTAAGAATAAGAAAACTCTTTTCTAAAACCCATGGTTGTCTAGGTGACAGGTTCTGTGAAGAATGTCTCAGTCAAGTTACTTGAATTTCCTGAAACTTCCTATTGGTTGTTTGGTCCTACTAAAAAAATATTTTTTTAAGATCATCATGGCAGGTACGGCCTTAATTTTCACTAGAGTGGATAAGCACACATGATATATAAAATTTTGCAATATAACGGTCCCTAGTCATGTGGCTATTGTGCCAGCACACGGGCCCATGGGTAGGCAGGCGGAGGCATCGACCACACGGGGGCTGGGGGGTCTTTTTGCACTCACTGTCAGGGGACCATTCTTTTTCCTGTAAAATTTTATTCAATTTCTGGTTTTCCCTGAAAGCTGATTTCTTTCATAACAGCAATATTGATGGCTGTTTTGTTCCCTATTAAGTTTCATTTGCTTTAGGCTTACATGGTTGGATTGGTCTTCATGTTCACTATAAGTTGGCAAATTTTCTTGTGATTCAGACTCATTGAATACTCCGCCATACCATTTTAAATTGTAGATCAGTTTTCAGATTCTGAGAACTGTTGGTTTTCTCAAGGAGACCATATAAAATTGGTCTTTTTGTCATCTTTTAGAGGTTTCCGTACCTGTTTTTCTCCAGGAGTAGGTAATGTTTACCTAATCCTGCATCACAAGCAGGTCTTTATTCCATGTTAGTTTGTTGGATGACCTCTAAAATGAGATTTCAATTCTCCGCCATGGTTTCTGATGTCGTTATCTCTAGAGGAAAAGTTTTGTTTCCAGATTTTAGACAATCTTGCAAGAATTTGTAGCTGAAACCTTCATTTTTCTCTTCAAGTTCTCTTTAGACCTTATGTATGTGTGAAGGTTTATGATTTTGGGTATCAATTCTCTTATTGTTTCAATTATTATTCAATTGTGTTTTGATAAATTATGAATCCATTACAGGTCTCCTGCCTAACTAATCCCATTCAAGACCCGTCTTTTGTACTTAGCATTTCCACCTGCTCTGAAAGTTGATTTTATTTTTTCCTTTTTGTCCTTCAAAGTTAATATAGGGTGTGTATGGTTGGAAGTGAAGTAAAAGCAAAAAAACTTTCTTTTAGTTGACTGAATACCTCTGTGGATAAATTTCCTTTCAGCTTTCATCTGATTGTTCTTCATTTTTTACCTATTAAAATTTTGTTTATTTCTAACCAGAAATGGCTTTAGGTTGGATACATTTCAATGGAAAAGTTGTATCCAACGGAAAAAAAAATACTAAGATTCTTTTTAATTTTTACGTTTCCATTGAATACACTATTTTCTTTAGGAAAAAGGGTCAAGAAAGAATCTTTTGCTGGGACATGGATACCTTCAAATTTTCTCCTTTTTCTTGGCTAGTGTGAAATCATGCTAGTCTGGCACAAGTCATGGTGTTCATATGCATTGCAAAACCTGTCTTCATCTACTGTTTTTTTTTGGAGTAAAACCTGAAATATCAAGGTCAGCATTACTCCAGTTTTCAGGTAGAACATGTGGAGTGGATGTCTCCAGAAAAGTTTGAAAATCATATCTGTAATGAGCTTTACAGTCTTCAGGTTCACAGGGATTGTTCTGTTTTCAACTACCATCATGGCCCAGTGGGGAAAGGGTGTCCCCCAGCTTTATTGAAATTGAGTCCCTTGGGAGTGGTTTCAGTGTATGCCTAGGCTTGACAACCAATATGTACCTTAAATAGGGTCAGCAAGCAGGGTCTGTGCAATCAAAAAAAAAAAAAGAAAAAGCAGGGTCTGTGGCCCCAACCCTTATGGGAGAAAAGCTTAGTTGCTGGTTTCAGTGTTCCTTGACCTGCTATCACTTGTTTTCCTATGTAAAATGAAACTTGATCTACTTTAAACTCCTTCCTGGATGACAACACATACACACACACCCTTCCTGGATGACAACAGAGAAGGAACGAAAAGGATTCAACTGTTTAAGAGCTTCCTGCAGGTGGAAAAATTGTGAAAAAATTCCATTTGATTGTTTTTGGCAGAAAGTTCATCATGGAATGCATCGTTTTAGTTATTTTCCCCCATTTGAACGAAATTTTTTTGTGGGTGTAGACATTCCCTGTTTGGGTTATATTTCTTTTCAATAAATAAGTCATTGCTTTATTTAAAAAGTAAGAAGCTCCGTATCTTACGCAATTCCATGGGAAAATGTGCTGTTTTCTATGTTGTGCGAGCATCTTGAAAAACATTCGTTGATTATTGATGGCTTAGTCCTTTGAATCTTTCCATGTGTTTCTTGACATTTCTCAGATATGGATGGTGCATATATTGGCACTACGTTCCCGCATTTGTATCTGTTGACTTACCCTTCCACAAAGCCCGCAAAACCAGTTCAAAGTTATGTACCTAGGGTATTTGGTTTCAACATCCACAAGAGTTCCAGATGAGGTTTTATATGGAACAGGTTAGGCAGAAGGTTAATTCTGCTTTATTGAGGGGTGCTTCGGGATTGTATAATAAGGAGCTGGTTTATTGCTGCCGAGAAGAAATGGCAGGTTTGTAAAGAAGACATTACCCTCAGGTTCGTTGATCAGATTCTTTGCTTTACTGTGCTTGTAATTTTATCCACGGGTAAGAGCTTTAGTTATGATTTTTTTCAGCTCAACATCATTATTAATTCAGTGAAGACCGTTTGGATTAAATTGTCTATACTATCCCTTTGAAAACGATGTTTCTCAGGTCGTGTTATTTATTTGTCTGAGCACAATACGAGTTTAAGGTTGTCCAGTAATGTCGCTGAAACATTCCCAAGGACCTTGTCTTTGTAATTTACATGTTTTTTAGGGTTCAAAAATACAATGCCCCCCCCCCCCCCCCCTTCTTTTGTGCTGCAAATTTTCCCTCAGCCGCTGAATCCCACTCCCCAACGAACCCTGTAGCTGAAGACTGGACTCAATCCCAGGAGAATGGTAACAGGCTGCCACACTTTTGAGTAATGCTAGGTCCTACAATATTACTGCTTATGAAGATTGATTGTTTCAGCATCCAATCGAGCTTATTTTGTGATTTTAGCTGGTCATTAAGTGCTTCAGTAGGGGGATTAATGGTATGTTGCTGCTTATGGTTATGATCCAAATCATAGTTGTCAAAGCCTTTGCTAGGTCTCCGTTTAAGAACAGGCAAGGCTGGCGTAGACTGCTTCTTTGCTTTTGCTCTGGTCATCTTGGTTGTGTTGGCCCCTTTTTTTTCTCTACTTGAACAGACATAGTGATAGCCTTTTTATTTTTAAATCATGTATTGCTGTTTGTTTTTATAGTTTACGTAATTGCAGCTTGGCAAACAGTCTCTTGAGGGATGGTTTTCAATTAATGGGACAAACATAGCAGCTAGTGGGACAGGAAGCACCTTAGTCGTGCGGGAAAGATTTACTCTCTCCTACGTTTTTAGCTTCTCTGCTAGTGTTACTGGGGTTTGTGACTAGGGTTTTGAGTTTATGAAAGAAAATTAACTGCAATTCCTACGCAAGGGTTGTCTATGGGGGTAGGCCTCTTCCACACTATTGCTGAATTGATCAAGTGTTATGTTGTTTGGGGGTGGAAACAACTCTGTTTCAGACGTGAGCACCTTACGAATTTGGCAAGATCAACAAGAATAAAAAGAAAAAAGAAGCAGCAGTCACATGAGGTTTAAGCGGTTCGGCAAAACCGCCTATGTCCATAAGTGAGATTTCCGACTAAGAATTAAGAGAAAAAGAGCACCAATTCCATTTGATACACACACCCAATCCCTAGTGTACGCTATTCTCTCATCTCTGAGTCACATCACATTGTCACCTTGGCTCTTCACTTGGTCTTTGTACACATGTTGCAGCAACATTGTACGCATTGAACTTTCACTTGGATCCTCACATTTTGGCACCTTACTTAGATCATCAGTACTCCGGGAGACACCTCTTTCTTTTTATAGAATCGTTCTTTATCTTCTTCTTTCAATTTTTTCCTTATAAAGATTGGACTCTCAGTTGGATCCTCACATTTTGTCACCTCATTTGGAATATCAGGAATCCGACAAACACCTCTTTCATTTTATAGACTCCTTTATCTTGTCTTTTTCCCTCCTTAGAACCCTCATTCTCTCATTCCTTCCGTTTGTAGAAAACTCCACCTTGCTTAATGATTTTAACCACCAATCGCTTCCCATTCTCTTGGAAGATTCAACTTTGTTGAAGACTTTATTCTTCCACTTGATTCTACTTGGAGGGTTCCATCTCCTCCATTCTCTTGGAGAATTCATTTCTTCCACTTTCTCTTCTTTAGTTTGGATCCATCATAGCCCAACATCAATAAATTCTCCTCTTTTTTCATTAACTCATTTAATCTATTGAAATAAATATTTTACCCGTTTAGATAAAAGTCAACAAACTCAACAATATTCTGTAGGAGAATATGTAATATGCGTAAGTGAATTAATAGGTGACCTTAATATCTCTTATTAATTAGTTTGAACATCCTAATGCTACATCAGGAAAAATAATTGTTTAAATTTTTGGAAAAAGAATGCTTGGATGCCTGTGCGCACTCCCATTGGGATCCGGCTCCTCTACATAGCGCTTATCGCTCAGAGCTTTCTCATAGGGATCGACCTTGTCTCCAACAATTGACGCTCCAACTAGCGTCCGACGAATGTTACAAACGTGACACCTATCCTCCTGTGAATCCAACTATCCACATTATGCCTCTCACATCTTGCTGAAACTGCCTCTCTCACCCTACTGAAACCGCATGGAGTGAGATCATCCTGCTGAAACCCCCTGGAGGAAGAAATAAACCCAATCAATCCATCCTCCCTTCTAAACCCCCTTGGATTCTCCCTCTATTTTCCTCATTCCATCGTCTGCCTCTCTTTCTCTAGGTACAAAGACGATTCTTTAGGTGTCCAAGAGAGTAAATAACATCATCACTGCCAGAAGCAGCCCGTTCACGGCCCATTTGATAAGTTTTTCCCAAGCAAAACGAGAGTTCCAAACACTTCCGATCCTCTCCACAATCGTTGAAGATAATTAGATTCTCCTGTTGTTGGTGGTCCTCTCATCTCCCTGTCTGTGAATATATGATGGAAAATGAGTTTATTTACCGTTGACTCTTGCTTATGGAGGAGGAGGTGACGGTAAGAACTAGGACATGTGAATAGTGATTTTTAGTATACAATCTTTCGTTATTTTGTGTATTTTTAGAACCAGTACCTTCTGCAACAACCCCCCTGCAAAGGCGATTGAATGCACACATTGGTTGTTTACCCACTACCCAGGAAGGAGTACTAGAGAATGAACAGAGAAATGAATAAAGAGCAGAGGAGGCTGGGTATGGTTTATGCTTTTGAGAGAGGGGTCAAGACTCAAGACTGGAGACTTCCGAGGGAGAGAGTTCGAGACGGTTTAGAAGGGAGGATCGATGGATGGTTTTATTTCTCTCCAGGCGGTTTAAGTAGGACGAGAGAGGGGTTTCAGCAGGATGTGGGAGGCATAATGTGAATCATTGGATTCATAGGAGGACCAGTGTAACATTTGTAGCATTCATTGAATGTTAGTTGGAGCGTCAGTCGTTGGAGACGAACCCGATCTCTACGGGAAAGCTTTGGGCAATGAACACAATGGAGAAGAGCCGGATCCCAATGAGAGTGCGCATGGGCATCTAATGTCTTGTCTTCCTTTTTCTATGATTCGCATATGAAAAACAAAGAGTAAGAAATCGTTATCTGATAATGTAACCTTTGCATCAATGCATGGGTTATATTATTTTTACAAGTTAGGATAGAATTATAAATAATAAAAAAAAAAAGATAAATTTTTATATTTTACAGGGGTGGGGTGATATTTCGCACCCTCCTTTATGTTGGGCACAATTATTTTCCACACAAGTAATAGGGACGGCCAATCAAATTGACTTTAAAATCTTCTTCGCCGTCTGAAATCTTCTTTCTCCCATCCATCCATGAGTTCCATGACCACGAGGCCATGAAATATACCACATAGTTAATTTAGGGTCCGTTTGATAATGTTTCAAGAAACGTGTTTTTGTTTCCAGATCAGCAGAAATGGAGTAAAAGGCGTTTGATAAAACTGTTTTGTTTCACTTATTTTCAGAAATAGAAATATAAATTTTTACTTATTTATGGTTCAAGAAATGATATAGACGCGCTATTTTTAGAAACGATTTATGATCATTCTTTCATTGATTACTATCGACTTCTAAAAATATGACTTATCAATTACCTTCAATTCTGTTTTTATTTTTAGAAACGAAAATTTATATTTCTACCATTTCTTTTCTTGAAACAGAAGCAATAGAAACGCTATCAAACGGCCTTAGTCATCAATGCCACCCTCCCCAGTCCCCACTCCCCACTCCCCACTCCCCTCTTCCCTCTCCCCTAGGTTTTGACTGTTTTTCGACTTCTTGCAAATCTTGCTCAATCGACCTCTACTTCCCTCTCAAATCTCAAATCTCAAATCTCAAACTCTCAACTCTCAACTCTCGACTCTCAAATCTCCCACGCTCCCCATTCCCTGTCCTCTTCTGTCACTCATATTCTTATCCTTTTCACACTCTTGGCCTGGTATTCATTCTGGTTTCCGTCTCGGGCCCCGTTGGAATTACGAATAACAAACCCTCACAAAAAGTTACAAGATAGGGCAGATTTGGCGTCAGCGAAGGGCAAAGGCCGCTTACATACTCTACATAAATCTCATAGAACTCACCTCAGCTCACCTCATCTCCGCTGTGTGTGTGTGGGTGGACGGTGGACGGTGGACTGTGGAGTGTGGAGGAGTGAGTCCATGTTCTTCCACCCGATGGAAAGTGGAAGATTTCGTTGATTGATTTTGATTGCTTATCCGGCCAGTCGGTGCGTAAGAAGGAACACCGATCGAAAGAAAAGTAAAAGGATATGGGGACAAGTAGTGATCCGAACCAGGACGGATCGGAGGAACAGCAGAAACGGTCGGAGATATACACGTACGAGGCGCCGTGGCACATCTACGCCATGAACTGGAGCGTGCGGAGGGACAAGAAGTACCGCCTGGCCATCGCGAGCCTTCTGGAACAGTACCCAAACCGGGTGGAGATCGTGCAACTGGACGACTCCAACGGCGAGATCAGGTCGGATCCGAACCTGTCGTTCGAGCACCCCTACCCTCCCACCAAGGCCATCTTCATCCCGGACAAGGAGTGCCAGAAGCCCGACTTGCTGGCCACCTCGGGGGACTTCCTCCGCATCTGGCGCATCTCGGAGGGAAACGACCGTGTGGAGCCCAAGAGCTTGCTCAACGGCAACAAGAACAGCGAGTTCTGCGGTCCCCTCACCTCCTTCGACTGGAACGAGGCCGAGCCCAAGCGCATCGGCACCTCCAGCATCGACACCACCTGCACCATCTGGGACATCGAGCGCGAGGCCGTCGACACTCAGCTCATCGCTCACGACAAGGAGGTCTACGACATCGCCTGGGGCGGCGTCGGCGTCTTCGCCTCTGTCTCCGCCGACGGCTCCGTTAGGGTTTTCGATCTACGCGACAAGGAGCACTCCACCATCATCTACGAGAGCTCCGAGCCGGACACCCCTCTTGTCCGCCTGGGCTGGAACAAGCAGGACCCCAGGTACATGGCCACCATCATCATGGACAGCGCCAAGGTCGTCGTCCTGGACATCCGCTTCCCCACCCTCCCCGTCGTCGAGCTGCAGAGGCACCAAGCCAGCGTCAACGCCATCGCCTGGGCCCCGCACAGCTCTTGCCACATCTGCACCGCCGGCGACGACTCCCAGGCCTTGATTTGGGATCTCTCCTCCATGGGCCAGCCCGTCGAGGGTGGCCTCGATCCCATCCTCGCTTACACTGCTGGGGCCGAGATAGAGCAGCTGCAGTGGTCCTCGTCCCAGCCCGATTGGGTTGCCATTGCCTTCTCCACCAAGCTGCAGATTCTCAGGGTTTGAAGAAATATTTGAATTCTTCGCTGATTTGCTGCGATTCGCTGGATGTGGATATTTCTTCTTGATTCTTACGGATGAATACTGACTTTTCTCGGCAAAGATAGATGGATTGATCTAGATTGGAGACATGATAGAATGATTGATGGATGATCATGATATAAGAATTTCAGAATTACATACCTACAATGATTACTGCTGAGGTGTGGTTTATCTTCTCCTTTGTTTCTTCATTTCATCATCGTTCATCAAAAACTATACTCAGCATTTATACTTGACTGCTTGTAGTAGTGTAGGGTAAGGTTATTGATGTGTCCTGAGTAACTATCATTAGTAATATGTTGAAATGTAGATTAATGTTCCATCCCGTCTATGAGTTCGCTTCTTCTTCTTTCGCTATCTTGCTCCTGTCTCCCACCATCTGCTCCCAGTAAACTGATCTCAACCCAAGCTTTATCAGTGCCTAATTGACTAATTGATATTGGCCCTCACTAATTGTAATATTGTTTGGCAAATATGCTCCTTTTAGAGACATAACAATCTATTACAACATTAAGCTGCGTTGCTTGGTTTCATTTTATTTGATCTCCCCTTTCTCCGATACAAAAACAGTGCAAGTTTTCCCCCTACCATATTTCTGTTTTTGATTGAAAATAAGGTAATGCAAGGTTCCTATTTAGGATTCGTTCCAAGCATTTGGAGACGTATGAGTATGATGGTGTGTCTGAGTTTATTTCTTGTCTTGCTCGTGCTATGTGCTTTTTTTCCCTGTGAAACTGACTAGCTGTTTTTTTTTTTTTTTTTTGTCTACTGTATATTGTTTCTTTCAATTTCTTCTTTTTGGGCTTGTTGATGTTACTAGTTTTGATCCCTTGGGTTGGCGTCAAAGGTTAAAACTCGGAATTGGGCACAAGATCTGCCTCCATCGGTCAGAATTGTTGGGGAATCGATCTAAACCCTAGAAAAATTTCCATTGAATTTGTGATTTCTTTGGAGAATTTATTCAAAAAATTTGTAAATTTAGCTACAAGTGGTAAGTTTCATTGATGCTGTTGTTGTTGTAGGTAAGTTTCATTGATTTTATGCTATTTTACTGATTAAAAGAGTGAGAATGGCCAGAAAAAGGATATTTTACATGCATTCATGGCTGATTTCAAAAAAGGTTTTGTAATCAGAAATAATCAGAATCAAGCGCAGTTGATTCTGCTGATTCCACTCTGATTTTCTAAACCTTGTTGGTGTCAGTTCATTAATTTATTTGACATTGGATTCCCCTGAAGAACTCTGCCATGCTATTGCATTGTGGTTCACAATTCTTAAAAGAGGAGAAGGATTATGTCAAGGCAAGCAACATATGTAGAACTCTACATACACCTGAGTAGATGTAAGTCTTGAATGAGGGAACAAGGAGAGTTATCGGCCCCGAAATAGTTGGTGATGTGGTCTTATTGAGTGGGGTTAGAGATTTTTCTGTTAGCATTTTTTCCTTAAGCGTTAGGTTGGGAATGCTGGTGCTAAGGGCATATTTAGGACAACTTATTGAGCTTCTGCTTTTGGAACCAAAAAATGGGTTTTTGATTACAAAGGGCAAAGCCAGTAGAAGATGTCACATCCTTAGTGCTAGGAAGCTTTGGTTTTTTTTTTTTTTTTTGAGGGGGGGTTTGGGGCGGTGGGGCTTATGAGCCGTATATATGGGGCAGAAGGCGGAAAAGATTCAAAGCGCAGAATCTTATTGGTTCCACCTTTTTGCTATCCAAAACCCTGCTTTTTTGGGTTCCAGAAGTAAAAGGTTGATACACTATTGTAAACATGCACTATAAGACCGTTTATTTCTTAATGGAAGTGTGCCCAGTTTGGTGCTTTTGGTTTCTTAATTTACCATTCTGCTTCAAGGATTGCGATTTGTGTTTTATATGTGCTTGGGCTATACCATTTCCTGTGGAAGTTAACCTGTAAAAGGCTTATGCAAGTGGATTAGCTTGATAAACTATGCTACTAAACATGCACTATGACCTAAACATGCGCTAAGGCTTATGCAAGCTGGAAATGTGTCCAGCTTGGTGCTTTTGGCTTCATTTACCTTGGCTCTTTTGAAACTTGTCATAGTTTCTTAATTTACCATTCTGCTTCAAGGTTTGTGATTTATGTTTATATGTGCTTGGGCTATACCATTTCCTGTGGAAGTTTAGGAGTAAAAGGCTTATTCAAGTGGACTATTTGTTCCTCTTGTTCCTGTTATATTGCTTTTTATTATCATGGTCTTTTTGTCCTCTGAAGTTTTTGGTCGAGTAACTTCGCTTTGACTTGTAAAATTTTGTTATCTACATTTTGGCTTTGTGGATGGATTCTTCCTAGGGCCGGATTTTGTTAGTTCAGAAGTTTCCAGGCGTATTGGGAATGATTTGGGGTTGTGGTGGCTTTGGTTCCTATTATTTCCCCCTCCCGGATGAGAAAATTATTTGGTTTGTCTTTTTGCCCATATCACCAAATGGTGTTTACACCATAAGATTCCAGTGTATTTGAATTACTCCCGTGTGATTTTCTTTCTCATGGGTTGCACCTTCGCTGTGCTGCTTTGGTTTATTGTTTTTTTGCACTCCGTGGATTATGGCTCGTCTGCATTTTTATTTCACCTGCAGTGTCCTTTGGATCAATTAGCACAGGAATTTTCTATCTATCCTTGTGCATTTGGAGCATCAATTGCCTATTTAGTTGTGGAAACTTTGTTTCTAATTTCCAGTCTGATATCTGGCATATCTCGGTTGGATTTGGCAATTGGGATGACTTTGTTGGTGGACGATCATATATTTGGTTCACACTTTTCAGGATTTTGTTGTTGCTTGTATGCAATCTGGCGCTGTGCCTACTGGCAGTGTTGTTGGTTTCTGTTTTTGCATCAAGCTTCACAATATTGAGGATTGGCATCTTGTTTAGATGATGACGTACTGTAGCTTTCCATATGATTCTTTTAAGTCTATTGATGGCAGCTTAAGTGGAAGGCAACACTACATCCCTAATCCCTGTCACTACGCACAGCCAATGGCACACTATACACCACCATCACCAGGAAATATGGACTATCCATTTCCATGGCATTGTGTGTGCTCCTTCCTAATTGTTGGGAGGTTAAGCTTCTTCAGGCAAAAGATCGAAGTGAAAAGAGAAAACTAGAGGCGGCGAATAATCACGAGGAAAATTTTTTGTGTTGGTTCAATGTGTCGTAATTGTTTCTTAATTCTTATGCAAAATGAGGATTAACTTACTGGAGGACTTAATTTCAGCTCTACGAGGAATTGAATTGAGACTGGCTCTGATCCAGTTAGAGTTGGCCGGTTTAAATTGTTTGGAATCGGATTGGTTTTACTGATTTTGATTGGTCTAATCGTATTCTGATTACGATTCTTTGAACAGTGCGTAACACCTGTTCCATTATTTCATTTCAACCATCACACTCTTTACCTTCTTGTGCACCTCTCAAATTCAAAACCAGAGTTCTAAAACGCTTAATTGGTATTGGAAGCGGTTAGTCTCGATACTTATTTTATATTTAAAATCAGTCTAAAAATGCTCTAGAATCGGTATATTCAAAAAATATAAAGTTTTATAACGATCCTGGGGTTTTATTCAGAAATTGGGAATTTGGGATCGGTGACCACTGATTTTGATGGCAAATCTCGATCCGATCCACTGATTCTTGAAAAGCTTGAAACTATAGGTGAGACTGATCCACGGTTTGAAACCTTTGAAACCCATTAACTTTACTGCAAATTTGGGGATCACACCGTAGGCTTCAGGTTTCTTAACTCTTTCGCTTTTTGGGTAGAACTGTCGCCTTTTGTAAGTTTAATGTAAACGGCAACAACGAACGATTAACAGAAACAGCAATATTATTTCGAGTCTTTTGACATAGCCAACAGTAGTAACAGTAAAGATATATATATTTCCTTTTGATTAAAGAGGAAAAAACCATTAATTGAACAAAAAGGATTGTTCATCAGTATCGACGTCCATGGTTAACTTACCATTCCTACCGATAGTGGTAATCCTATTAGCTTATACTTGACATTTGTGACAACCTCCGAGCCATAGAGATAAGTAAGAAATTATCAATGAAACAACAAAAAACTCCCAAGGCCCATCATCCATATCCATCATAAATAGCTTGCATAATCGACATACAAATCACTCTACTGTCAATTCAGAACTCTTCCTTCCTGAACCCTTTCCTTTGCGTGGAACAAACATTACATAACGCTTTGAGCTTTTAATTCCAACACATTTCCTTGTAACACCATAGCTCATAAATACCCATAGCTCTTTGATGGATGTATATCCCTCTTGTTAAAAAGATACACCTCTAATTCCTGCAACCCTCTCCAAAAAAATAAAATAAAAAGAAAAAGGTTGTCTGAGCAAGCAAGATAGAATACATGAGAGAGGGGGCATGACTGTTTGTATATATAGCCCAATGATATGAACCTTCAACATAGAACAATATAGGTTGGCTCAGTGGTTGGCATTTCACATCTCATTTAGCATTCTGAGGTTCACTTCTCCAAAGATGCACCTTGCTAAATTTTTGTCGAATGGTTTGAATAAAAAAACCAAAAATAATAATTCCTTAGGGCCTGGATTCCCCCCCCCTGTTCCTGTTCCTTAACAGGGCAGTCTTGTAATTGGACTGACTGAAAAAGGTATATATTCCGGTCTGATTGGTCCATTCCAATTTTAAAAAGTATATAAATGCAATTATTCAACCAATAAGTCAGTTCTCAAAAACCATACTTTTTTTGTTCCACTTGTGAGCAACAGTGCCCCAACTGGATTGGAAGGATCCCAATTCCAATTCTATCCAGTTTGCCCACTTGTTTAATCCGGGTATAAAACCATGGATGCAGCCATTTACTCTGGGATTTGGACTATACAACTTATCAAGAAAGATCTTGGCATATCGGGAAACCATACAAAAATATTAATACAAAATAACAGCCACGATGGTTGCACCCACCTTCTCCCCCCCCCCAACCCAAAAGGAAAAACCTATAACCAGGAAAAATGAAAAATGAATGCACGCAGTAAGGGTGTTAATCAGTTCGGTTTTGATTTAAATGATTCAGTTCACATATATTTTGGCTGAAACCATAACTGCATCATTTACTAAACAATTGCACTTTCTGAAACAGCAACCATTTAGTAAACGGTTTCGATTTCCACGGTTTTAAACAGTTTCGATTTCGGGTTATTCCATATGGTTTCTAAATGGTTAGCAATCGGTTTGTTAGTTTATTTGCATATTTACTAAAATTTGCTTTTGGTGATAAACGATTCAATCTTGAGAATGTGAAATGCAAATCATTATGTTTTGTTAAAACAACCAAATAACTAAGCAAAAAAGAAAATGTTTTGATAGAAAATAGTCTCAAGCGCATCTAACAAGTCAATAAATAATGCTTAACAGCAGGGATTTTCTTCTTCTCCCCCCCCCCTCAAAATAATGTGTTATAATATTAGAAAATATGTATTTAATTTGCCATGGTATAAGAAAAAATTGCATTTTTTATCAGCATACATTCTACTTAGTTCGTTGGATTAATTTAATCGGCATTCCAAACAATGAGCAAGCTACCTCTAGAATTACTTACAGGCTTGTAGCACTCAATCTTTGAATCAAAAGAGACATTAATGATATTTTGCAACAACCTTATTTAATCTTTAAACCGGTTAATAGGATCAATTTTGACAGTTAACGGTTCGGTTTCCACGGTTTCAATTTAGTTTGAAACCATGAGTTAAATGGTTTGGTTCGGTTCGGTTCGGTTTCAACCCGTTTAACTAATTGGCCTGAAACTTGAAACTATAACCAAACCATTTACTAAGCGGTTTTACGATTTCGGTGTAAACGGCTCGGTTCGATTTCGATAAAAAGTTTCGGTTTCAAATTCACATCCTTAGCACACAGTAATCAGAGGATGCTAATCAGAGTAGCAATCCGAAGTCTTTGGTGCCCGTCTCTCTTCCTGTTTATAGTTTGCATGCTTGCACCTCTCTATATGTACTTCTCACACACAACCTCCTCTATAACCTGAATGCATACTATCAGAAAAACACAGTAGTCTTACATAAAAAGCAGAAAAAAATAATACAACAGTGCTCCCTGACAAGTGGACCACTCCAATGGAAGAAGCTTGGTATCTAAATAACTAGCCTCTTCTTTTTTACTTACCAGGAAGTATGTAAACAGGGTCTCATCGTGAATTATATTAATTATCTAATGAATCCACTTGGCTCCAAAGTGTCTCTGCATAAGTATTCTCTTCCTCTCTCTCCTCATCAACATAATCTTTTGTCTCCACTATTTCTTCTTCTTCTTCATCCAGGAACTCCTCATCTGTCATAACATCTTCCATCATTGCTCCTTCCATGTGCTTCTTTTTTTCTGCAAGTTCAAATAAGGCCTCCTTCATGGCCTGTGCTGTTGCTGGCTGATCTCTGGGTCCGTATTTTGGGGCAGGTATGACAAATGGCAGAGCTATATCATCCAAATTCATACTCCTATCTGATGGGGGAATGGTGAAAATGATCCCTAGTTCATAGTTACAGAGGTGGAGCTTGGAATGCTGAGCAGAGTTGGTGCCCACAGCTCCATCCGCTTTTGGACAGGAAGAATAGGATAATGGACGTCCCCATGCAGCTGGGCTGAAATTATGTGATCCACAATAGACCCATCCGAAAGAAGATGAATCAGTTTTTGACATGAAGCGTCTCCGTGCCACCTGTTAAGAATCTTATCAACTATGAGGTGATCAAGGGTGTACATGAGTTCTGAAAAGTCTTTAAATATTTTAGGGAAGTCAGTCGCAATAACTTTAATTTAAGTTGCTACAGCAACCAAACGAAAACTAAACTGTGTTTTGCCACATGTACTGACACCATGCATATAGTGGGCCACCTTCGATGAGTCACCCCATGCATAATATGTCCAAAGGCATGTGGACACCAGGTCATTCAAAAGACCATAGAACAGATAACCACCAATATCTGTTTATGGTAATGGATCAATTTTGACTAGTGCATAAAATAACTTTATGTGTGTGTGTGAACCAGTTGCTTGGTATTCTGGACCTTTGTGCTAGTATACACAGTGATGGACCCCAACCCCAGAGAGAAAGAGAGAGAGAGAGAGAGATCCATTCAAATATTTGCTTTTGAAAGATACAAAATAAAAGAGAGGAACAGTTCACCTTGACATGCATTGGGTAGCCGACTCTATCATGGGGATAAGGAACTGCATTGTGAAATATGTCCACAGTTCTCAACCTCTGCCATGTCTTCTGTGAAAGCAACGAAGAAAAAATCAGATAACATTCATAATAGAAATGCAAATGAGATTGAAAATATGCAAATAAGCATACTTGCACATCATTGCAAATTTAAGAAACAGGAAACCCAGGTAATTAATAAAACTGATTGGGTAAAAAGAAAAGAAAAAAGCGAAGGCTATTTCTCTAAAACAGCTCAATAAACAATGACAACAACTACTATTATTACTCATGTTCTGCAATTTTCTCCCCCATTTCATGGGCAGTCAAACAAACGAAAGAAGACAGGTTCCTCTTCCCTCGCCCCCTCTACTTTCAGTTCTGCTATTTTCCAATCTTTCAATACTCTTCTACCATTTCTCTGCAACCAACAAAACCTAAAAGATTTTCAAGGAAATTTAAACAAGAAAGAAATCTCAAGCCAAATGATTGGGATAAGAAGAAATGTCAGCTGGGTAGAAACTAAAAAGTGAGGAGGCTTTTCAGATCCAGGATTTGTTTAGGAGTAAATGATAAATGGGAAAAGATTCCCCAAGCTGCCAGCTTGGGAAGAAATCCCAACATGGGTGGAGTAATGATTGTTGGATGGAGCGGGAAGCATCTCAGCAATTCATTGCTGCTTTACCGCATCACCCACAATCCACCACTGCCAGACCCTCCTTCCACTGTTGCACCCTCTGCAACCCACCAATGTGGCAATCTTGGTGACATTACCCCTCTCTACATCTTTCTCCCTTGCACAGCCCGCTCCGCCTACCAGCTCCTGCATTGCACAGCCACTCACGCTGCCGAGCTTAAAGAATTCGTGCCTCCCCCCATCATCTCCATTCTCCAATACTACATCACCGATCTCAAGGGCAGAAAGGTTGGCTTCGTCCCTTCTCCTACTGTGATGTTGATTCCAATAATCCAATCCAATCTCCTACCCTCTTCCAAGCTCTCTCCATTGATTCTAATAGAGAGAATGACACCATAACTAGTTATATTACTAAAGGATTCATCCGCAAAAATAACTTGAGATGGACAATTGGATGGACAATTGGACTGCTGAAAAGAATATAATAGATTTGACTCACCGGTCATGTGTGAAAATGCACCTGAATCAATGACCCAGAGAATGGAGGATAAGGAAGACGTGTGCGTGTGCCTTAATGAGCTAATGTGGAATAGATGTGGAAGAGGATGTCTCAAGCTGCTGGACCCATTTTAGTAGTTGAAAGAACATCTCATCACGAGAACCTTTAGAGAAGAACTCTGACTAGATGAGGTGACAACACTTCAGTACTCCCAACAGGCACAATAGTATTAGCATACTGCTGTTATGCCTCTAGGAGGTTACCATGCTTGACCCAACATTTCTCAAATGTATGAATTTTGCAACCACAATGAGTACACTGTATGATGAACAGATTTGATTGTTGGCAGCCATGGCCTCTCTCTAAACCACGACCTCTGCTAGGAAATCCAGAGCCACGACCGCAACATCACCAACAATAAAAGCGGAGTTGTCTTCTGAAGAAGAGGTGGATTCAGATTTGGACAAAGAGGGGGACACAAACCGTTGAATCCTATAGTAGGCCTCAATCATAAAGTGAATCTTTTCACCAGCTAATATTTGACTCTTGAGTCCTTGACTAGAAGTCAAATTTAATCAAGATAAAAATTTACAATAGGAATTCAGCATGTTGAGAGTTAAGAATTTCAGTATCAATAGAAATAGGTTTGTACACATTGAGTTCCTCCCACATACCCTTTAGAGCATTATAGTAGTTGCCAACTAATTTGCCATTCTGCTTAAAAGAGAAGAACTTCTCATATAAATCATATACTCCGGAAATATTCTTATCTTGAGAATAACTTTCTTCGAGATCGTCCTAGACACCCTTGGTTGTGGTATGAAACATTACATTGACAACCATAGATAGAAGGCTCCATACTGTTCCACAACCAACAAAGTAATGTAGCATTCTCCGTTGTCCACTATTCATACTCAACAAAAGTTGTAGCAGGTGGAGACATGGTCAGATAGTCTATCTTCTGTTCGACGGTAATATAAATTCTAGCTGCCTATGCCGAGAGAAGCACCCAAAAGTCAGAAACCCTAATTAGGGCTGACAAGACCTCCCACCCCCTCGACCCCCTTGGTTCACCTAGGTGCCATGACAACAATGGATGGTAGAAGCTGCCAGAGTTGCAGGAGCAAAAAAAAAAAAAAAAAAAGAAGAAGAAATGGCAGCCACTGTGCTGCCAAAGCCAAGGGAGTGTAATGAGGTTGTGGATGTGGTCCATCCTAGATCATGCTTCGGGGATTTCTTAGCTCTTTTTAGTGTGTTCCTTTGTATTCAAAATTTGGAAGCCCCACTCAATTTAATAGAAGTAATCTGAACATCGACATTATCCGTAGGAGGCTTAGAATCAGCCATAATGTTGTAGATGGTAGAATTCTTTCACAAAGAATAAACCAGATGCAAATAGTCACCAGAGGCACCACCAATAACAACCAGTAATAGGAATAGTAAACAGAGGCATGAGGCTCAAAGTCTACAGCCAAAGATCCAAAAAATAGAAAATCGAAGATGCCAAACCCTTGAAATCTCAGCTGGTATGATTTTCGGTTTGATATGAAATTTTGACCACAAACATTATAGTAGAGGGAGAAAAAGTCTTCCAAAATCACAGCAATCAACCCACAAGGCAAAGTTCTTGGAAAATCTTCCAAAAACGTAAGGTTTCGCCAAACAAATTTTCCGACAAATTAGGTTTTAACAATAACAAGGAAAATCCGATCTTCCATATCAAATGAACATTATCAATCCATAAAAACTAAAAAGTATTCACAATAATGTTTATGACTTACCAATGGTCAAACAATATAGTAGATGGAGAAAAAGTCCTATAAAAATCACAGCGACCATCCCACAAGAGACATGGTTCTTGGAAAACCCCCCAAAAAGTAAGGTTTTGCTTGACAAATTAGGGTTGTGACAAGAACAAGGAAATCTCTTCCACCATCAAATGAACATGATCAGTCCATAAAAAGCATTCACAATGATGTTTGTGACATACCAGAGGAAAGGAATAACCAGCATCATCAATCAAAACCCTGCATGGGGAGAAAAACCCTATACGCTTAGGTTAAAAACAACAGCCCCTATCATGCCTTTTGATAGAGAATGGATATGGCTGAACATGTTTTATGCTGGAAAATCTTGTTGTGGTGGGCAAGCTTGTTTTGGAGCCACAATCTACCACATCTGGTTGGAGCACAACCTTTATAGATGGACTCCAAGTCTAGATCTTTTCAACAGATTTGGAATTCCATCCTATTCGATGTTAAAGCCAGGCTAGATGAGGCCCTCGGCGTGTAGACACCCTTAGAAGTTAGAATTAGGTTCTTGGGTCTTTCTCCTCTTCTGTAAAGGCAACGCTTTATAAATTGTATTTTGCTTGTTCCTCTCCCTCTTTCTTGGAGAGTCCCTGTATCTTTTTTCTTCTTTGGTAATGAATTCTTTATTCACACACACACACACACACACACACACACACACACACGCACACACACAGGAAAAAAAAAAAGAAGAAGAAGAAGAAGAAGAAGCATGCAATAAGGGCATCACTTCAAACTGTGGGTTGTGTTCACTTCCCTAATACAAAATGTTGGACAGGGTATCCAGAGGAGGGGTCCAATGACAGTGGATCACAAGTGATGCAATGGAGCGGCAATGAACGGATGAGATGCTTCCTGCCCCATCCGCAGTCATTATTCCATCCACATGGGGATTCCTTCTCAAGCTGGAACCATGGTGAACCTTTTCCCATGATATATATATATATATATACACACACACAATTCATTATAAACTTCATAAAGTACAATGTACACCTAGGGATGTAATATTGTATACCACTAAATAAACAGTCAGAAGTTATGGATCTATACCAATATTGACGAGGCTTGCAAACATGCATGTGCGAGTAGGTTTGCATTGGATCTAGTTCCCCAAAGTCTACACCAGGGCTCAATCCAACTCTTAGTGTTGTGTCCCAACCCAAGAGCAAGTGCACGATCTTTACTTCAAAAAGATAATTCAGGATTGGAATATAAGGGGTGAAAATGACCTAACTTGCAATAGCATTAGGCAGTCAAATGAACTATTGCACACCTGAACACTCACTGATATTACATGCAAATACGGAACACTATCGAGTCATACCTCTGAGAGGCAAAGAACATGTCTGGCTGGCCAAATTCCAGAAGATGTGTCTTTCACACTTTCAATGGTGGGGAAGATGATCTTCATAGATGGACTTTTTAATTCTTGACTAGCATTCCAGCGGCCCCACTGTCAAAATCATGAAAACTAAATCGATTAACTTGAAAAAAATATAAGTCCAAACTCACACACATACAATGATTCATAGGGTATTAAAAGGAATATCACCTCCGGGTCAGACTCCTCAGACTCCGAGAAGTGAGAAAACCTCTTTCCAGCAGCTGCTGAAAATGCAGCTAAAAAGTTTGCATTGACTGATGTTCCAATTGAAGATGAACCTTTGCAACAACACGAGAAGAATATCACCACTAATGTTCTATAATCCTTTTTTGATAGACTACCACTGAACTAAGACTCTCACCATAAATGAAATCAGTTTCTAGTGATTCAGGCCACTTGTGCCGACTTAACACCTTGTAAGAGGAAAATGAGTAAAAGGAAAAATATCAGAGATATGTTCTAAAGTAAGATAAGTAAAATCATTAAGAGAAATAACCAAACTTCAGAAGCATGTCACAGGCACAAAAGTCTCTCTATAGGTCAACAGCAAAAAGGAAAAATACGACCATAGGACAAAAATGAAATCATCTAAGACCTAAACAGAAGAAAGTACAATCTAGTCAGCCCCGTCACTATTACCTCCTGTAAGCGCCATAGGCCTACACACCTATGTATGGATGCAACAAGTGAACAAATTGCAGGAACATGTTCAGCTTGCAGAATCCTTGATATTTCAGCAAACTTTGGCCCCTACAAAACATTGTGAGGACATTATATGATGGGGATCAAAGCATGAAGAAGACGAAGAGAATCAAATTCAGAAAGGAAAAAAAAGTTTCTTTTTTTACTATACATAATTTACTGTTCATGTGAACAGTACCTGAAGTGGGTCCCATTCTGGCTATTTGGAATTATGGACAGTTGTTCAGTCTTGGACAGCAAGCAATTGAAGATTCTTTTAGCCTTGGAAAAGCAAGATTGATTTGGGTATAGGGGTGAAGACTTTGCTCAATCTTGTTTCGTTTTTTTTTGTGTTCACTTAGTAAACAAGTAGTTAGTTTCCTTTTTTTATGTGTTCTCTTGTTAAACAAGTAGCTAGTTTCAGCTTTAGGAAAGTTTTAGTTAGGATTAGTTTCCTTTTCCATGTTACTTTCCTTTTATCAATTAGTTTCCTATTTTGCAACCTTCTATTTTGAGGAAATTGCTGAGCCTATTTAAAGGCCAACCTATTGTGATTTGGATAAGTTGATTAATGAAAAAAAGAGAATTGGTATTATGACATGGCTGTGAGATGCAGTGAGTTTGGGTGAAATGCCTATGAGTGGTGAGAGGCCCGGGAGAGAGTGAGAGGCTTAATCCCAATCTATCCTTCTCTATTTTCTTTTAATTTTCTATTATGTTCCTTGAATCTGAAATTTACTGATCGTGTTCAAGATCCTGCCTGGGATTAGGTCATTTGTGATTTAATCTGACAGTATGATAGATGACATCATTGCAGAGAGAAGGATGACTGTTTTACCAGACTGCCCGCAACCTAGCCTAGCAGACACAAATATGTGCCACAAGAAATGAGCGAATTAAAATTTTGTTGAGATATTTTTGGTATGATAGCATCATTTCCATGTCTTTAGTTTACAATTTCACTTTTTTGAGTCTCAATATTGCCACCTAGTTCATTTCAACCTGCAGTTGCATGTGTATGGATACTGAAGCAGAAAATGGCAAATGATGTGCAAAGACCAAGAAAAAATCTAAGCCTTTACTTCCTATATTTTCCCAGCAAGATTTTTATTTTTGAGAAAACTTGCATATGTCTGCATTAAGGTCCTTTGTGTGGTACATGTAGCCAAGCTTACCCAGGTGGACATAGGTTCGATCTATTTCCTGCGACATAGAAGAATAATCTTGCCATCCCAACCATAAAATATAGAGGTGATCAAACAATTGTGTGCTCCACCATAAATTGGAATTTTTCCCTCCCCC
>NC_056561.1:43247055-43261007 GCF_013358625.1 Macadamia integrifolia | reverse complement strand
AAAAAAAAAAATATTGACTATTCAACCATTAGAGCTTTGTTTAGTCACGTGCTGAACTCTGTTTAGGCTGAAATTTCTATAGGAATAAAAGGTGATGTAAGCTGTGTCCTCAAAATTTGAGGACCAACTTAACCAGCCACTATCCAACCATCCAAGCATACTGCCCCCCAAGCCAACCAAACTAGCAACCATATAAATGCATGGGAACGTATGTAGCCCATATACTGGCCCTATCCATTCAACAGAAGAAATGGCCACATCTGGTTGATTACCAAGAGTGGGAGACATAATGACGTTTTCTCTCCTCTTTTTCCGTACAGTGACTTCTTCGTTGTCCCTTGTTGCTACTGTTTCATGGTATCAGAGCAGGTTGATTAGGGAGTGCTTCCTTGAGTGCTGTTTTAAAAGTATTTTAAGCTTTTCTTTTCTTTTTTTATTGGGTTGGGGGGGGGGGGGGGGGAAGAGATGGCTCCTCTTGTGTGATGCAATGATTGCAATGATAGAGACAAGAGGTCAAGAATGCTGTTTCCCCCTTTCTGATCAACAGGATTTTTTTTTACAATGCTTCTTCTTGTCAATTAATGTTCCGGAGGCAAGCTTCAACCTTATCTAGAAGAAGGCTCTCATATTTATTTGGCCATCCTACAGAACCCCCCTCCCTTTGTCTAGAGAGTGGATCTGGATAGATATGACTTTTGGCGATTCTACCATATGTGACAGAATAGGGTAGCTCACCTTTGCAACCGCGATCAACCATATTTGGATAGAGCGCAATCTCCGAAGATGGACTTCCAACTCTCGCTCTTTTGACAAAATTTGGAATGCCATCTTCTTCGATGTCAGCTCCAAGATTGGCTATATCCATCACAGTTCAGTTCGTAATACCCCAAGGAATAGGCTCACTGTTGTCTCCTGCCCCCCCCCTCCACTTTAGTTTGGCCCCCTGGCTTTTGAGCTCCTCTTGGGCTTTGTGCTCCGTGGCTCTTTCCCCCTTCCCTTATCTGTGACACCCATCCACCTGCGGTTTCTGTGATATTTTTTCTACAAGAAATTCCTGCAGCTGTGGATAGACTTCACTCTAGAGTCTAGCCCTTGCGGTATCCTTGGTAATAGACTGCTGTGTTTTGGTGATTTTCTGAAGATAATTAATTTTTTCTGATAATATTTTTGCTGCTGGTCATACCTGCATTATGGGAATCCTGCCCTGTTAGTTCTGATATTATTTTTTGGAGTACCTGGCTCTCTCTCGGGTTTCTGGTTTTGGGTGTTTTGGCTGCTGTTTTCTTTATTGCTTGCGAGTCTCTGTCAAATTTTATTCATTATGGCTGAGATTAAGCCTTCTGGTGATAGTGATACAATGAATGTTCAAATCACCACCATTAAGCTGAGCGGTGCATCGAATTATCTACTTTGGGCACAGGCTGTTAAAGTCTACATTAATGCCAAGGGAAAATTAGACTGTTTGACTACATCTCCTCCCGAGTCCTCTGATGCGAAGTACAAAGACTGGATGCGGGAGAATGGTACACTGTTAATATGGTTATTGAATAGCATGGAGCCTTCTGTGGCTGCAAACATTATGTTTCACACCACTATTCAGGGTGTTTGGAATGACTTAAGGGAAGGTTATTCCCAGGACAAGAATCTGTCCCGAGTTTATGATTTGTATGAGATCTTCTCCTTTAAACAGAATGACGAACTCTGTTGTAAGAATGACAAACTCTGCTGTAGAATATTACAGTGCTCTGAGAGGGATGTGGAAAGAATTAAGCATTTATCAACCTCTATCTACTGATCTTGAGAAGTTGAAGACTCTGTGTGCCAAGTTCCAGGTTGCCAAATTTCTCTCAGGGTTAGATCCTGAATTTCAATCAGTCAAGAGTCAGTTGCTTGCATGCGAAACGGTTGCATCCATGAATGAAGCTTTTTGCAAATCCAACAGACTATCTCCTTTTTATGTTAAATCTGACGCCTCTTCCTCGACCAAGGATAGCTCTGCATTTGTTACTGGTATTGACAGTCGTGGACGTGGTTCTTTTTTTCCCAGTTGAGGCCGAGGGTCAGGGGTTTGAGGAGGTGGTGGTGGATGAGGACAGCAGCCTTTGACAGCTACAGTGCTCTAATTGTGGTAAGCCTGGTCACACTGTGGAGAGAAGTTGGGCAAAGTTTGGTAAGCCAGAGTGGGTTCAGCATACATCTAAATCTGTGGTGACTGAGGGGAGTAATGTAAGACTAGAATCACAAGTGATCCTAATCCCAAGCAGGATCTCAAAATCTGGCTGAATAAGGAAAAATTCGAGAACTCACAAACTGTGGCTCAGATGGAGCTGAAAATTGGGGTAGATAAATGTCCTATATGGGTCAACAAGCCCTCAAAAGATGAGACAATTCTGATGGTTTTTGGAGAGATATGCTGATGACATGAATTAGGAAACTTTTGACCACTTTTCTAAAAATAGGGTTCCTAGCTTCGGATGATCCTCAAAATTGGAATGAAGATCTTGCACGATTATGTATCCTTCAAAAGATGAGACTCAACTGATGTCTGGTTGGGAAGTTATGCTCGAGGAATGAAAAAATGAAACTTCATGAGTTCTGCAGTACCTGCAGATACAGGCGTTGAATGGCCTCCAAACTCTGGTTGAACTCCCCTCTAGATGCATCTGAACAACCCTAAAAAAAGGGGCTAAAGCTGATCTCCTGGATGGAAGATAAGAGGGCTCGAATGGCACATCAAAACCCTAACAGGTTTGGATCGATTCTGGCTGCAAGGCTGCCTTCTGGTCTTCAATCTTGCTGATGTGTTTGTAAGTCTAACAATTATCTTACAACATTCAAAATAAAGGAAAAACAAAGAAGAAAAGGAATTTGATGGAGGGGTTGAGAAGGGTGGAAGAAGAATTAGTGAATGGGCATCTCACCCCTCAGGTTTTGGGTATATCACCCCTCAAGGTAATAGCTATCTTAGCCATGAGTAAACACTCAATTTTTATAAACTTCAATCTTCATTTTTCATTATGATCAATGGGCTTTAAATAGCCTTACAAAACTTGGACACAAAGAAATAATAGAAAAGGAAACTAATGGACTAAAATAAGACTTTCTAATTTGTGTCTAACTTGCTAACCAAGCATAACAAAATTAGAAACTAACAAGTAACAACTGAACTGAAAAGGAAGCTAATCTCATTACAAATAGGAAGCTAATTTCTTAACAAAAAAGGAAACTAATGCTCTCTAAGAAAATAGAAACTAACTAAAGTAAACTAAATAGGAAACTAATATAGAAGATATTGATCCAATTTTCTGTTCACGTGAACAGTCAGTCCTCATCAGGGCGTCAAATATGGTTCCTTGTTGGCCCAAAACTTGGCCTATATTCTAGCCTGTCAAGCAGCAGATTCCAGGGGAATCTTTCCAGCTTGCGAGGGCTCCTTTGCTTTGGGAAGCAATGCTATATCGAGTGGGAGTTTGTTTCCATTATTCCTGCATTGACCAGAAATATAGACAAGAAGGAAAGTCACTGCTGATCTCAGTTTTTGGGGTGTGATTTTGTCTCATTCCATGCCCTGGTCAGCAAGGTATCGGTTAGAAGAATTAGAAGGTTTCTAGGGCTGTGATTTGCTTCTTTATTTAGTTTTATTCTCTTTGAAAGCAAGCAACTAACTTTCGTTTCAGTTAGGGAAGTCTTAGGAAGTTTCCTTTTTGAAAATTTCCTTATTGTAAGGCTTTGGCTAAGCCTATTTCAAGCCAACCATTGTAAGCTTTTGGACAGAAGTTGAGCTAATGAAATTTGAAGTTTTTCTTCATGGCTGAGATATTCAGCAGAGGGGTGGGATGCCTAAACTATCAGAGAGTGAGAGGCCTAGTCCAATCTATCTTCTTCTTCCCCTTCCATTGACTCTTCTTTTTCCTTTTTGTTTTCTCTGTTGTCCTGAGTGTTTCAGCATCTGACTGAAGACCATTGAAGACCACTATCATTCCCTGTAGCTGCTGTGTTCTAGGTTCTGTTTAAGGCTTGCAGCAGCCACTATCTGTGAGATTTCTGCGCTTCCTTCTAGTTAGTAGACCTCAGCCCTTCACCATCAGTTTAAGGTGGTTCTTGGAGGAGTTATTCATGCCACCAGAAGCAGCCTTCGACCAGAGTTTTGTTCCCTCCTGAGCTTCCTCCTGAGTTCTTGACAGTTTCCCATTTTATGACTCAAGGTTTCCTAAATCATGACTGAATCAAGAATCTTCATAACTCAACAACCAGCAATCAATCCTGACCCATATTTTCAAGGTTTATTAAGGTCATTATTAACTACCTTTGATCAGACTTATCTAAGGCCTGGTTTGTAAGTTATTAATTGTTCCTGACTTCAGATACTGCTATCCTGTTTCAGTTTCAACTTATTGTCTGGATCCAATCATAGATATCAATGACTGTTCTTGAGTCTTGTTATTGCTAGTTTACTGGGTCTGGGACTCTGGGGATATATTTTGTAACCATTGCTGGTTTGTTTCAGCATCTACTGTCCTAGCCGAGAGCTTGTTTGGATTTATTCTTGACCTAGCTGGTTGTCCAATTATTTGTGTTGGAGTTTGGGTTGTATCTGGGGTTGGGTACTCCTGTAACCAGCCTCACATTACGTTTGGCGCTAGTCACTCAACTTCTGTGTCTGGAGAGGGCTACAACTAAATTCTCAAACATCTTCAGCAGCTTGAAGCTTCCACTTCCTCATCCACTGCTACATTAGCTCAAACAGGTACAACTGCCCTTTTTGCATCTTCTCCCACCAGCTGGGTTATTGACTCTGGCACAACCAAACATATGACTACTATGTCTACTGTTTTTTTTTTCGACATTCCTTGATTCTAGTCATCGATCTTATGTGATCCTCGCTAATGGGTCCCCAAATCAGGTTCAGGACATGATAGTATTGTCACCAACCACTTCCTTGTATGTCAAAGAATCCACTCCTTTAGCAAAGAAGAAAGTCATGCTAGCACGCTAGAACCAAGCAACAGCTACTGCACCCTTTAGAGTAAGTAAAGTGCAGTAGCGCATCTATCAAGAAAACTACTGCACGTACCAAGGCACAACAGCTATCTTCTGTTCTTCATGTTCCTAAACTGCTTTAAATCTTTTATCCGTAAGTCAATTAACTAAACCCTTGAATTGCTTTGTTTCTTTCTAACAATACTAATGTAGGACTAAGTTTGAAAACGCAAACTAATCCAACTGCAGGAACTTTTAGTCAAAAGAACAACCACTAATCACCCAAGAAATAGACAATACACAACAGTCCAGAAATAGGAATCGAATAGCCCTTTGTAAAGCACAAATTTCAACTCAGAACTAGAGTTTCAGAAATCAGATATCACACCAACTATAGGACTAATCAGTAGCAGAAAATAGGGTATTAAAATAGACCATACTCAGTAGCAATATCACAGAGACAGAACATACCAACCAGATTTCAATTCTGGACAGAAACACAATCAGCCAGATTCAGAAAATTAACCAGACCAGACAATCCCCTAGTCCGATGGGCATGGAATTAGGATCGAACCTCCCTTCCAACAGGTGGGGACACTCGATCCAAAGGGGAGCTCAATCCGATGCCTAGATAGCCCAGTAAGAGTAGTCGATACTTGGAGAATTCTGGAAAAAAAACTCAGATCTAAACTTAACAGTAGATTAGTTCTCTTACCTGAGTTGCAGAACAATAACAGCAGCAATAAGTCTTGCCCACATTAAACAACAATAACACAATAAAGAAAACCAGAAAATAATAGCAACCCACTCAGACTTCTAGCCGCAGAGTGTCGATTGGATCAAACACCAATCCCTAGGCCTTGATCAAACACAAGGAGTAGTCATTGAAGCCAGCGACAGCAACAAGAGTCTTCTTTTTTTTTTTAAGCGCAAATCGTGGCTCATTAAAGGAGCCATCATCTTTATTTATAATGATGGGGAGGGTTTACAAGTAACAGTAACTCAGAGTTACTAAATCTGAGTTACTAAAAATTGATTACAAGAAGTTACTAAAAACTGGAAATTAGAATCTAATGAAAATAGAAACTAGTCTAGACAGAAATTAGAAACTAACAATGACTTGAAATTAGAAACTAATTTAGGTACTGAAATTAGAAACTAAATAACTCCATCTGAAAAGGAAACAAATCACTGAATCCCGTATGCAACCTTAGAATCCCTAGTTTAGACCCATAAAAGTAGCCCAATACACTCCAAACCACATGGACTGAAGGCCCAACACGTATACAACCCAACCCTAAGCTTATTCCTAATAAAACAAGCCTAGTTTGGTGAAGAATCTGCATCAACTCTCCCCGGCTTGGAAACATTCGACTCCGAAGAATGGATAAGGGACATGTAGCGCTCATACAAGTCGGGATCAAGCCTCTTCAAATCATCAGCATGAATGCAAGTACAGTCACTACGGGGACGACCTTTCCACTTGATAAGAAAAGTGTGATAACCGGTGCCACGGCGGGAGGTCTTGTAATTATCATCCAAGACGTCTTCAATAACTTCAGAAGTGGGTGGCTTCAGTTGAGGCAACCTCAACATTTGCTCCATGTCTCCATCATCCGAATGATGCCCAACATAAAGGTGAAGATCAGCCACATTGAACATGTTGCTTATGGTCATGTCATCCGGCAGCTCAAGCACATAAGCATTAGGTCCTATACGTTTCAGCACCTTGTAGGGACCCATCTTTCCTGGATGTAGCTTGGTATTAACACCCGTCTAAAACCGTTCAGGATTTACTCGAATCATCACCATGTCCCCGGGTTTGAACTCCACATAACGCCGATGACGATCAGCAGAAGCCTTATACACCTCATTGTTCAAGGCAATACGCCGTCGGACGTTGGCATGCACCTCAGTGATATAAAGTAAGAATTCATCAGCTTCAATACTAACTCGAGCCTGGGGTGGGAGTGACATAAGGTCAATAGGCCGCTTAGGTTGGACTCCAAGCAAGATCTCAAAAAGAGTACGACCTGTTGTCTTATTCATTGAGCTGTTGTAGGCAAATTCTGCAATGTCAAGAATAGAAGGCCATGTCTTCTCATAGTCTCGAACCAAACACCTCAACAAGTTTCCCAAGGTACGGTTCACCACCTCTGTCTGTCCGTCTGTCTGTGGATGAAATGCAGTTGAAAAGTTCAGCTTTGTATTTGTCTTCAACCACAATGTCTTCCAAAAATAACTCATAAACTTAACGTCACGGTCAAATACAATACTAGTTGGCAGCCCATGTAGTCGTACTACTTCCTTGAAGAAGAGCTTTGCAACCTGATAAGCATCAAAAGTCTTACGACAAGGTATAAAATGAGCCATCTTAGAGAAACGATCCACAACCACCATAATGGAATCATATCGTTCTCTAGTAGGGGGTAGTCCAAGAACAAAATCCATACCAACATCAAGCCACGGTGCATGAGGAACAGGTAGTGGAGAGTATAAACCTGTGTTCTGTTTTCCCCCTTTTGCCAACTAACATACACGACATCTCTTGATCACATGATCGACATCCTTTGCAATGCATGGCCAATAATATCGATCAGTCACATGTGCAAGAGTCTTATCTTTCCCAAAATGTCCTCCTAATCCTCCATGTAACTCTCGTATGATGTGATAATGTAGGGAAGAGTTTGGGATACAAAGCCATGTGCCAAAGAACAAGTACCCATCATGAATAAAGTACTTTAGGTGCTGCCCACCTTGTTGTAACTCCATAAAGACAGTGCTGAAATCAGAATCAAATGTATACTCACCTCGTATCTGATCTATGTTAATAACATGTGCTGAAAATGTGTTAAGTGTGAGCACTTTCCGGCTAAGTGCATCAGCCACTGTATTCTCTTTTCCCGCCTTGTATTTCATAGCAAATACAAACTCCCACAAGTAGGCTACCCATTTGGCATGTCTGTGGCTAATCGACTTCTGTGAGTGAAGGTGCTTCAAGACCTCATGATCAATGTACAAAATGAACTCCTTACCAATGAGGTAGTACCTCTAATGGCGTAGCACTTGGACGACTGCATACAACTCCAGATCATAAGTCGAATAGCGCTTCTTGGCCTCATTCAATTTTTCGCTATAAAAAGCAGTTGGGTGTCCTCCTTGCATTATCACTCCTCCTAGCCCAACATGTGAAGCATCTGTAGCTACCTCAAATACTTTGTCAAAATCTGGTAGGCATAGGATGGGTGCCTCTGTCATCTTCCTCTTCACAAGAGCGAAGGCTTTGGTCGTTGCAGTTGTCCATTCAAACTTCCCTTTACTCGACTTCATACATTCAGTGATGGGTGCCATAACTGCACTGAAGTTCCGAATAAATCTCCTATAGAAGGAAGCCAACCCATGGAAGCTACGGACTTCTGTTAAAGTCTTAGGTGTGGGCCAATTAGTGATGCTCTTGATCTTCTCCGGATCAGCTTCAACCCCCTTTGATGATACTATAAATCCAAGGAATAAAACCTTGGGCAGCATGAAGGAACACTTCTTGAGATTAATGTATAACTTCTCAGCACGGAGTACTCTCAAGAATTGCCTCAAGTGATCCTGATGTTCTTCTTGGTTCTTACTGTATACCAGAATGTCATCAAAATAAACAACCAAAAAGCGACCAATGAAGGGACGAAGGACCTGTATCATCACCCTCATAAAAGTACTAGGTGCATTTGTTAGACCGAACGGCATGACTTTCCACTCATATAAGCCATCCTTGGTCTTAAAGGCGGTCTTCCACTCATCCCCAGAACAGATGCCAATCTGATGATAGCCACTCCTCAGATCTAACTTGGAAAAGACCTTTGCCCCAGACAGCATATCCAACATATCATCTAGTCATGGTATAGGAAACCTATACTTAACTGTTATCTTGTTGATAGCACGGCTATCCACACACATACACCAAGAACCATCCTTCTTTGGCGTGAGTAAAGCTGGTACTGCACAAGGACTTAAGCTCTCCTCAATGAAGCTCTTCTGTAGTAACCCATCCACTTGTCGTTTCAGCTCGGCATGCTCAGTAGGACTAAGTCTGTAAGCAGGAAGGTTGGGTAAAACCGAACCAGGTACCAAGTCAATAGCATGTTGTATGTCTCTCATGGGAGGCAACTCATCTAGGAGATCATCAGGGACTAAGTCAGAAAAATCAGATAGGAGCTCTCTGATAGGTGCACTATGCGTTATTTCAGTTTGGGGAGTGACTTCCCTAGTAACAAGTGCCATAACCATTCCAGTCTCATGACTTGTGCGTAAGAACTGTTTATGGGAAATAGTTAGCAACTCCTTTGTGGGCATAGCTAATACCTTCTTCTCATTGTCAATGTCCTTCTGATTTGACCTTAATGATCTCTTTCGCCGTATTTCAGCCGGCACATTTACCGGATAGAAAGTTGTAGGAACACCCTTCCACATGAAAGTACACAGATTCTTCTTCCCTCCAACCATGGCATCATTGTCATACATCCAGGGACGACCAAGCAATACATCTGTGAGTTTTATTGGGATCACATCACACCAAACTTTCTCTTCATATCGGTAAAGTTTCAAAGGAACTGAGCATCTCTTATTCACTTCTAGAGTATTACCATTCAACAAGGATACTTTATAAGGCTGAGGATGTGGGTCAGCTTTCAAGGTTGCTTTCTTCACAAAGGCTTCAGAAACGACGTTGACACAGCTGCCACTATCAATGATAATCTGACAAGTATGCTCACCTGACTTCATACGGCTGTAGAATATGCAGTTACGTCGCCAATCATCTCCTTTGGTTTCAGCCACCAATATGCGAGTAACAATATTTATTCCCTGAGTATCATCCTCATCAGTGTTTTCCATATCATAGTCATATCCACCATCATCATCATCCTCTAAAGGATAGGGGTACAAAGCTGACTCATCCTCCTCATTGGAGTCCTCGACCTCAACTACTACATTAACCCTCTGCTTATGCGAACAAGACGTAGCAAAATGTCCTACCTCTTGGCAATGAAAACACCGTACCTTATTACCACCTGTCATGGGTGCCTTTCCTTTATGATCAACTCGTGGAGGAAGAGTGGACTTTGGAGGTTCTAAGGTACTAGGTTTAGTAGCTGAAAAATTCTTCTTTACCTCCCCAGCTTGGAAACCAAACCTTCGAACTGGTTGTGCTAAAAGCTCCTTTGCTCGTAGGGCCTTGTCAAAACAATCCCTCACTGAGTGCACTTCAACAACTCCGATACCCCTGTTGATTTCAGCTCGCAATCCCAGTCGAAACCGAGATAACAGTTGCCTTTCATTCTCCCTTATGCCTGTACGAGAATAAAGTGCGTCAAACTTGTTCATGTACTCGGCAACAGTCATAGACCCTTGACAAAGAGAGTTCAGCTAGTCTTGTATGCGAGCTCTGAAGTTGCGTGGCAAGTATTTATCTGATAACTCAAGCTTCATCTCCTCCCAACTAGTAGGTTCTCTACCACGGTCTTCTAACTCTAGCTCATAGGTCCTCCACCACCCACGAGCAGCCCCAACTAGCTTAGCACGAGCTAGTTTCATCTTCCGTTCCTCAGGTAACTCATAATAGTCAAAATAGTCGTCTAGTGCGACTACCCAATCATAGAACAATTGGGGGTCATATCTCCCATCAAAATCCTTCAGATCGAGCTTGACTTTCTGTGAATCTCCAGAATACTTCTGTTGCACGGGACGCTCAGTCTCAAAATATCCTCTTACATGCTCTTCAAAAGTAGGTTGTACTACCAGAACCCTTTGTGGTGCTCTCAAATTAGGGTTTGCTCTCCTGTTAGTCAACTGAGCAACTACATTCAATGGGGTTTCTACTTCGGGTGTTGTACGTGAATCGCCAGTAGGCGGTTGTGGTGGGGTCTCTTCATTCAACAACCTGGCATCCAATTCAACCTTTAATTCAGCCTTCAATTCAGTTTTCCATTTTTGTAGAAACTCCATAATAGAAGCTAGAGAGGGGGTGTTGTTCTCAGCCATGCTCTGATACCACTTAATGTAGGACTAAGTTTGAAAACGCAAACTAATTCAACTGCAGGAACTTTTATTCAAAAGAACAACCACTAATCACCCAAGAAATAGACAATACACAACAGTCCATAAATAGGAATCGAATAGCCCTTTGTAAAGCAGAAATTTCAACTCAGAACTAGAGTTTCAGAAATCAGATATCACACCAACTATAGGACTAATCAGTAGCAGAAAATAGGGAATTAAAATAGACCATACTCAGTAGCAACACCACAGAGACAGAACATACCAACCAGATTTCAATTATGGACAGAAACACAATCGGCCAGATTCAGAAAATTAACCAGACCAAACAATCCCCTGGTCTGATGGGCATGGAATCAGGATCGAACCTCCCTTCCAACAGGTGGGGACACTCGATCCAAAGGGGAGCTCAATCCGATGCCTAGATAGCCCAGTAAGAGTAGTCGATACTTGGAGAATTCTGAAAAAATAACTCAGATCTGAACTTAACAGTAGATTAGTTCTCTTACCTGAGTTGCAAAACAATAACAGCAGCAATAAGTCTTACCCACATTAAACAACAATAACACAATAAAGAAAACCAGAAAATAATAGCAACCCACTCGGACTTCTTGCCGCAGAGTGTCGATTGGATCAAACACCAATCCCTAGGCCTTGATCAAACACAAGGAGTAGTCATTGAAGCCAGCGACAGCAACAGCAACAAGAGTCTTCTTTTTTTTTAAGCATAAATCGTGGCTCATTAAAAGAGCCATCATCTTTATTTATAATGATGGGGAGGGTTTACAAGTAATAGTAACTCAGAATTACTAAATCTGAGTTACTAAAAATTGATTAAAAGAAGTTACTAAAAACTGGAAATTAGAATCTAATGAAAATAGAAACTAGTCTAGACAGAAATTAGAAACTAACAATGACTTGAAATTAGAAACTAATTTAGGTACTGAAATTAGAAACTAAATAACTCCATCTAAAAAGGAAACAAATCACTGAATCCCGTATGCAACCTTAGAACCCCTAGTTTAGACCCATAAAAGTAGCCCAATACACTCCAAACCACATGGACTGAAGGCCCAACACGTATACAACCCAACCCTAAGCTTATTCCTAATAAAACAAGCCTAGTTTGGTGAAGAATCTGCATCAAATACTTTCAAGATCTTCAGACATACAGGGCTCATGGTGGAGGGCATGAGAAGGACGATTTATACTATCTGGATGGTGACTCCTATTCTATGGCGGCAACCATCTCTACTCCTGTCTCACCTCTAGATTGGCATTTTTGGTTGGGACATCCGTCTATATCCAAGCTTCAGCTGATGGTCCTTACCTGCAAGTCTGTTTTCCACATTGAACGTTAAACTTGTGAGTTAGGAAAGCATTTCTGCCAACAAAAGTGACTTAGGAAAGCATCACTGTTCTTTTTTTGTTCGTGATGTTTCTAGGAGTTATTTATTTTCTTTAGTTCATTTGATCATTTGGGTCCATGCAATGTACAAATTCAGGGTGGTTTTACGTATTTCATTACTTTTGTGGACAATCATTACCAATTCCTTTATGGCACTTTTTTGGGCCAACTCGAGACCTTGGTTTCAAGGCCTAGAAAGTGTTTTTTTTTTTCTACGATTTTTTGTGTGCTGCCTATTTTTGACCTTTTAAACCTAATCCATGAACTTTTTAAGAAACAAAAAACACCCAAAATGGTACTTGTGGTGTTGATTGAAGTTTGCTAGTGTACATTGCATGATGTAAGATATTATACTCTAGCCTTGTTAATTTGTTATAAACACTAAGTATACATATAACTTAGACAATGGAAATGTAAATAAGCTATTAAAACAATCAAAACATATGTTAGAATTGAAAAACAAGTATACATGATAGATGATACAACACTCACTAGTTAGAACTCAATTCCAAGAGTTTCTTGGCGAATCCAATCTATGAGTTGTGTACCACTGAAGATGTCGTAGCCGTTACTCAAAATGCAACTCATAAGTATTGTATTTCATGTTTTGGGACCAATTGTTCTCATAGTCCATCATTGCTATTAGCCCCATCGTCAACATGTCGAAGGTATCCCACCATACGAAATGGCTCACTAAGATTGTTAGAAGGTGGAGCTGGCATACATGGTTGGGCCAGATACTCAAAGATATTGTCGACAAAAGATGACCCACCACTTGAACCACCTCCATATCCAAATGAAGTAGAAGATCAACCATGCAACCACCATATCCAAAGGAACCAATACCCCCGAAGGATGGTCCACCAACATATCCACCAAATGGTCCATACCCAACATGTAATACTGATCCAATGCTCTTGAAGCCACTATCACCATGATGTGCTGAATTGGGGTTCTCTGCTATGAAGTTTGATGCACACCAATGCCCATATCCTCTACTCTCCACCAACTCATGGCTTCCATTATGCCCATCCCAACTGCCTCTTCCTCTTGTCTAGACTATCGATGTGGAGCTCAAGTGTAGCCTCTCAAAGTACATGCACTGTGATCCTCATTCTACGTGGCATGAGTGAACTAAGTCTCCCCTATGAATCTTTGTGGCACTGGCTTCAAATCCTTATGCAACTAGTCCTCATGTAAGGCTGCTAATCTATCACCATCATTATACCCACCACCACCGTCATGGCCTTGAGTCAGGGAGGGTGTGTGAATAGAGGACAAGGAACGCAACCACTACTCTTCATCATCATCTCCACTACCAGGGTTGGGTTTTTGGCTTCTTGCAAGGAAGTGGTTTTGGATATGATGGTTAAGGACCTTAGGGTTGATGGAGTTATGCACGATAGGGTAATCTCTTCACTCTTGAGTAGTTGAGTTCTTTAGGGTTTGGATTTGGATTTTTATGTTTTTTTTTTTTTAATAGGTATGTGATTCCATACATCACATTACAAAGAGTAAT
>NC_056561.1:43221031-43247035 GCF_013358625.1 Macadamia integrifolia | reverse complement strand
AAAAAGAATCATATCATGTATCTTATAAAATTATTTAAAAAAAAATATCCAATAAGGCAACTTGATTATATATATATTATTTATTTATTTATTTTATTTCTATCGGATAGCTAAACGAATCGGATAATAATCAATCAGAAACTGGGACTACCATATTCGTATACTATTAGTTACCGGATGAATTCAGATAATCTTTGGATAGTGATTTTCCGAATACGGGTCACATACCGATTTTCAAACATCCGTTGACATCCTTAGTCGAAGTTGGGTATCACGCTATGGCTCATACTGCAGCTGAATTAATGTGGTTAAAGTTGCTGCTTCATGAACTTGGGTTTCCCATTATCAAGCCCTTTGATATGTATTGTGTTAATCAGGCTGCTAGTAACCTTGTGTTTCATGAGAAGGCCAAACACATTGAGATCGACTATCATTTTGTGTGTGATGTTGTGATGTAGAAGATCGTCTCCACACCTTTCTCAGTTCTTCACAGCAGCTCAGTGACATGTTTACCAAAGCTTTGTTCAAGCCTATGTTTCTTTAAAGTTTCTCTAAGCTGGGCATGGGTGATATTAATGCTCCAGCTTGAGGGGAAGTGTTAAAGTATATTAGCAAACGGTCCAAAGGGTGTGACATTAAGTGAGGGTAGTTAAATCATTATTGATTTATACTTAAGTTAGGGGTATAATAGACAATTTATCTGGATGTTTAGTGGGCAGTTTTAGTAGTAGAGGCATTAATGTATTTTTACATGTCTTTCTTACTAATAAAGGCTACACCGAGAGTGGGAGATATAATTACGATTTCTCCTCTCTCTTTTTCCATATGGTGACTTCTTCTTTCTTATTCATGCATGACCTAGTCATCCGTCTTTACTACTGTTTCATATGTTAAAATCATTAGGAAATGGGATCAGATAGGTAGCCAAAACAGCAGTACTAGCACTATTCAGGCCAGACTGTATCAGACATTTGCCATCATTAAATATAAACTGCACTTTGAGTATTACAGAAAAGATATGCTAGCTGAAAAGGACATGCCTGTGACACATATAATATCAATCGAACTTTGCTGTTGATCCCTTCTAAAGCAGCTGCAAGAGCTTCTGTTGGAAAAATACAAGCAGAGAACCTGAAAAACCCAATATCACACAAAGGTGCCACCCACTTTGCAATATCTCTAGGTAGAAACCCAAGTTGAATGTAATCTGGTCCAAGGGAAAGTAACAGAATTACTGGGGCACAATGGCACATCACAATACATAAACCACTAAACCACAACTTTAAAAGCAAGGAACATATGATAACTTCCCGTTAAAAAAAAAAGAAGAAGAAGAAGAAGAAAGAAAGAACTGTCCACTTGCTAGAAGGGAATCCTTTTAATTCAGAAGAAGTATAACTACAGTCTACAGGACTAAAGAGGTACCTCTGACTCTAAAGCAGAGTTCTATGTGAGAACCTTAGAATGCAGACAACCAAAAATAGAAGGAGACATTTCATGTGCTTGTGACTTCACCATCTAATAGGTTTTGCTTAACTATTGTTCTATGGTCATCCGATTCAAGTATAGAAAGAAATTGAGTTGAAAGAGTGAAATATAAGCAATTGATCACATTTCAGGAATAGGTAGTAGGTGTATAATCAACTATACTAGAAGGTATAGTTAAAGAAATTTGAAAATGAAAGTCCGAGACTCTGAGGGCACATTTTATGAGACAGGGGACTTCTCCAGAGTAATGGCAATTCAGTTGAGTTCGCCCAAAACCAAATGAGACGTCAGGGCTTAAAACATAGTTTGAAAATTTAAATAATAATTGTGGGACTGAAAGAACTTACCTCCCTCAGAGAACTCATCTAGATTACAAACAAGAACACTCACAGCATTTGCATCTGCTGGTATATTAGTATTTCTTTTTAAGATAACTTCTGTCATCGCGTATGCATTTTCTTGGCACTTTCCAAGGAAAGTAGCCAGTGTCTTAAGCTGTACACCACTTGAATCAGCTGCAGTATGAAAACGGTGGCTCAGACCCACCACAGATGCTTCAACAGAGCCTAGGAATCTTATGCCAGTTGATTGCATCATACACTGGTGAGCCTAATATAGAGATACAGGAACATGAGTCAAAGGAAGCATTTATTGCACATGAAGTTTCAAAAGAAAAAAGACTGCCAACAGGATACCACACCCAACAATTAAAAGCTATACTTTCCACTCAATTCATTCTGAAGGTTTGAAGAACTTTCCCCAAAATGGAAATTGCTATATAAACTACACAAACAAAGTCCACAAACCTCTTCATTATGGTATGATGATAGTGACCACTACTTGAGAATAATTAAAACCAGAACATCAAATAAAAAAGAAATATTTTCAGTATGTATGCCCAAGTGCAAGTGAAAACGGTTCACAATCTCAACATGAGACACTCGCAAAATCACAAGATGACATAGTAAAATAAGGAGCGAAAGAAGATAATGGTAATTAAACCCAGAAAATGTTTTTCAAAAGAAAAAAACTCCACTTACGGATAGGAAGTGCATGTATTCTAGTGGGTATGGGGTTTTCTGAATATGCAGTCCTGGGACTGAAGCAACCAAGTGTCCAGCAGCTCCTCCAAAGTCATACTTGGTCAATTCTATGATCCAATGTGCCTGACTGGGTACATCAGCAACTAGAGAGGCCATAAATCCAGCCAAATGTGAAGAGAAATCAGATTTTGAATCTAAAACTGCTTCCCCATCAGAAGGTTGAGTAAAAAGAGAAGAATAATCAGGTTCAGTTTGGCGAGGAAAGTCTTGCCACCAAACAGTATTAGTCACATTATTCCACTGCCAGAGAACAAAATTCAGATGAGAAGATAAACATGAATTATGCGATACCAAGAGTTAAAGTTTGAATTTAGCAAAAATATCTAGTGCATCCATGATGTGAGGGCATGCTTAAGGGTGAAAATCGGTTCAGTTCCTAATCGATTCTGGCTGTAATGAACCCAAACCAGAGCCGAACCAATAATTAATCCCTTCCAAGCACCAAAACTGGTGGTAATGTTTGTCACTGGGATCGGTCTTTATCGTTTTACCGGATCAAAACCAAACCAGAACGACAAAAAAAATGCCTAAACTGGCCTAAGCCAAAATTGAACCAACTAATAACAGTTCGGTTCAGTCGGGTTTTTATTGGTTTTGGTTTCAGGTTTCGGTTCAGAATTGACACCCTTATGAATGCAAGGTAGAACCAGAGGGCAAAGGAGGGCTGAGGGGGATGTCAAACAAAGATAGATTGGTGCTGTGGGCCTGTGGCATATGAGATTAGTTAACGCATCTGTACATTTATCTGATGGTCAACTCTCTCTCTCTCTCTCTCTCACACACACACACACACACAAACACACACACACAAACAAAACCACACACATACGCCCTGTCTTTATTTCCTTTCTAATTTCTTTCTGGGTTTGGACCCAACAATGGTTCTCAAATCTAGGTGCTGATTTGTGTTAATGTTGGAATGGTTCTACAAATATGTGCCAACTGGACTGCGAACACTTAAACCCAAAAAAAGGGGGAGCCAGAGGGAATGTTGTATGGAACATTGGAATCGACTCATGCTGAGGTAAAAAAATTGGATATAATTTTTAAAACTTCTGCTGCTGCTGCTTCTTCTTTCTTAACTCAAGATATCATTCACCAGAAGCAAAGGTCCAACACAAGTTAATTCAGACTCATGTAGCCAAACAAGCTTCATCCGAGGCTCAGGTTCAGCACACATCCAGAGAGCAAACACACCCAGACCCACACACCCATGACTCACCAAGGGATTAAATAAAGAAGTGCTTTTATTGATAAGCCACAAACAAACACTTGCACGCACGCACACAAGCAGAATAGCTTATTCTAAAATTGTCACCTGACGAGACACTAAATTTGCTGAAGTAACAATTACACGGATGCTATCTTCTCTTTGCAAAACGAATAGTTTCGGATGATGGCATGCAACACCTTGTGCCTTGCGTTGTTTGCCAAAGGCTATAACCTCAGGAAATTGGGGATAACTAATACAAGAAAGTCCAACAATCAGAAACTAATGATAGAAAACCACTTTGACATTAAGACTGTACTTTGTAATACAAAATAAATCAATAGATTTACTTACACTAGCATTACATTTGGAAAATCTGAGTGTGGAATCGAAGTTCTTTTATCAGGGCTTGAATCCCAGCATCTCTCACTATTATGACATGCAATTGTAACAGGGAGGTGGTTTGGAACTTCACAATATGATAAAAACCTGCCAATATACATGATGTGAAAATGTAAATGCACAAATCAATCAAATAGCCATGGAAGGCATCCTAAAAAACCAACCAATTTCTTCTCCACAAGCAAGAAAGATATAAGAGATGGGTAATACCAAGTTATTATTACAAAATGCAGATACAAACATATCAGACTAGGTCATTGTTATCACTATCTTGTTAAACACTTGGATACCCTGAAGATTACTTTTACTAGGCAAAAGGACAGATCCATAGATTGTGCCCATATCTATCTGCCATGGTAACTTGTTAAACCAATATCCCCTTTCATCTCACACTTACTAATGGCCATCAATGTCTTGAATAAACCTAAACCCCAACTGAAAATTAGATGTCACTTGATGATCACAATTCCCAACCATCTGATATCAGTTGGGCACTTTGGTACAGCCATTAAAACATTGGTCTATCGATTAATATTCAGGGCCAAAGCAAGTGCAAATAGCTGAATGATCCCTATTGGTAGCAAATGCATCGATCTGCTGAAATATCACAAATTTTATGGTTTAATTATTTGTAACAGAGTTAGATGATGATATTACACCCAACTACAAAGAAAGTGCCTGTTCCAAATAGCATCAAGTAAATAGTTTTGGTTCCAGGAGTCAAGGAGCCTCAACCAAGGAGAGAATATGGATTCATTTGAAAAATACTTTCCCTTACTCTTAGGGAAGGATTCACATAACAGTTTGAACGCAAGGAGTGACAAGACAAATTAGAAAATCACAATTCTTCACTGCCGTGAAGGGATTTAGGAAACTACTACCATTGGTATGTTCACAGATGGGTTCTCCAGAGTGTGGCAAGTGCACAAGTATACATGCCATGCATATCTAGCAGCTAGATAAAAAGCTTGATCCATGTCCAGACTCGGGATAAAAAAAAATAGAGGCATACAAGTACCGATATGATGATGTGATGTTAGCATCACTAAGCAGGTAGAAAAAAACGAGGTAGCAGCTCTTTGTTAGCCCAAAGTGCAAGAAATGTAAGAGCTTCATAAACATTCACAAAAAGGTACAGAACTGGATGTACCAGGAAACATCAGTCGTAAATGTTGCAATGAATATGCGTGAAAGGCTTTCAATAGGATGAAGAAGCTCTGGCAAAGAAACCACAGTGCGCTGGTCCGGTGTACTGTGGTTCATAAATTCAAGGCGGTTCAAATAGAATGTCTTCCCAGATGATTTGATGCTCCTATGTTTCTTTGTATGAGAACCACTATCGGCTTGATGTGCTTCGCCTAGAGGATTCGAGGATAGACCATTTTGGTTAGAAGTGGATATAGTTTTCTTAGCAGAAACTCTGGTATCCTCTAATTCCTGTAAAGTATTACAACAAAGTAAAACAGATGAACACATAGGATTTATTTTCTCCCCGTGAAGTATAACTAGACCCACCTCTGTGTTCCTAGTATCTCCATTCACCAAATTACCTGCTGCTTCTGCAGCACCAGCCAAGGTACGGAGAGGAAGTGGTTGTCGCTCAGAGCTAGTTGCAGCTGTACAATTGTGTAACAACACGGGCTTAGTAGGCAATGGAATATCCAACATGTCATCTGGTTGCGAACTTGGAACTTTGTTTTCAGTGCAATCCTCCTTTGCCGTGTTGGAAAACGTACATTCCCGGATATAATTTATTGGGTCCACACTTCGTAATATCTGCCTGCAATGATCTAAGAGCGAAACAGCCCTGCCAATAACGTCTTGGTGTCCCGAACCATGAAGAGGATAATCTCTGCTCACAGTAATTGTCCTGGAATTGACAACGTTTACACTTCCACCGCCAATGCATTCCCGGCCCTCGGAGCTTCCGAGTCGGACAATAGTCTTGGATCCTCCAAATAAGCCCCGGCAGCCGATATCTTCCTCCGTGGAAATAACTCTTTCCAAGACGAACCCAATCTTAATCCGAAAACTGGAATCGAATTGGTTACCACAGGCAAGGGAGACCTCATCGCCAACCGAAACCTCCATGACAGAGCCTTGGGAAAGCCTGAGACCATTAACGAAGACACCATTGGAAGAAGCGGCAACAGTAAAACAGTCTGGAGCCCGCTTACCTTCCAATACAAACCGAAATCTTCTTCTAACCTCATCGGGATCAAGAGTAGAAGAAGTAGAAGGAGAGAAGCATCCGTCTAGAATGAAAATCTTGCGGGCAGAGGCATCGAAGAAAATCTGGCAATGTCGCCTGCTGATTCGAGGATCCTGGAAGACAATTTCACAGGACTGTCTCTGGCGACCGATGGTATAGATCCGGTCCGACCGTAGACAGATTGATTGACAAGGAGAGGCGGTGGTAGAGGAAAGTAGAGGAACGCCATGGATGGACTTGAGATAGAAGAATCCCGCCTTCAACACGACAATTCTTCTTCTCTTGCGAGTGGAAAGGGACGGGAACTCATCCCATTTGCGCCGCTTATTGGAATCCCGTACTTCCATTTTTAAAGGAAATAATGAAGGGATAATGCACAAATTCAATTCAAAAGAATGCAAAGCAATGCAACGACAACTTCATGGCAATTCAGGTTTATTAGGAGGTGGTGGTGGTGGTGGTGTTTGATTGAAAAATAGTAATATTAATGAATTAAATGATTAAGAAGAAGCAGACGAAGAGAGAACGACGACGCCTATAAGCCATAACCCCCCAGGTGGCTCGAAAATTGAAATCGAGTATAAACCCTATAACCTCTCTTGACGGCTTGACGTCTTGACGTCTTGACGTCAGGGGGGGGGATAGCCGGAGAGGCCTCTACAAAGATAGAAGAAGAAAACCCTGGCTCCTTGTCCCTCGCAAGTTCGCAGTTCCACTCATCATCATCCTCCCTGATGATACCTTTGCGGCTTTGCCCTCCCATCATCCCAAGTCTGCTCGACTCACGAGTCACGACTCAAGTGTGCTAACAACACTCATCAGTTATTTCTTCTTCAGTTCTTCGTCACAACATCCGAAGTCCAAACCACCCCAAACATCCATGATCCACCCTCTTATTTCAATCTCATTGTTTACTTACAAACACGGAGGTTTCCGTTGAATCATGAAATGTCATCGTTTATTCATCATCCAAAATCTCAACGGTATCGCCCGCCACTTCCCCTTATTTTCGCTATTTTTTTTACTAATAATTTTTTTTTGTAATGTCGTTAAGTGTGATCTCAATCAGTTCCAAGGTATTAAAATTGCTCGTAGGGCTCCTCAAATTACTCATCTCCTTTTTGTTTTTGTTGGTGATGTCTTTATTTTTTTGTCGAGCTTTACCCAAGGACTTATTAACTATTAAAATAGTTCTTAATTTTTTTCGGATTTGTCTGGCCAACATGTTAATTTTACAAAAAGCGGCTGTTTTTTTAGTACCCTACTGGGTATTAATGAACTGTCCCATGATATATCATATTTAGGTACAGATGAGGGTATTTCTTACCAACCACGGCACGGGCAGGGATCATCCTGACCAATCCTGCACCTCGGCCCTTCATCAGGCCGTGCTACCACCTCGGCCCTCCATCATGCCGTGCTACCACCTAGGCCCTTCATCAGGCCGTGTTGTCACCTCAGCATCTCATCAGGCCGTGCTACCACCTCAGCCCTCCATCAGGCCGTACTGCCACCTCGGCCCTTCATCAGGCCGTGTTGTCACCTCGCATCTCATCAGACCATGCTGCCACCTTGGCCCTCCATCAGGCCATTCCATCACCGAGGCCCAACGTCAACAACAAGGTTTCCAGAAACGTGCTTTCATCCACCCCTACATTCAAGAAACGTAATCCCTATTCACAAGGGCAGGACTCTATCCACTACACGTCACCATAGACATCTATCCCTCACACGGTTGGCATTTCCGAGATAAGAGGGGAATATTCCCCCGGAATACCCTAAGACCTGAAATATTCCCAGAATCACAGAGCCACTCCCCTCAAGGACTCTACACCTAGACAGGACTCTCCACGAACGCCATTCCTTCTATCTCCATCAGTAGCCTATAAATACCAAGGTAAGCCTCCATCATGGGGGATCAATCACTTCTTTTACTGGAAAAGCTCTCTTGAGCATCTACTGTGGAAAGATTTGACTTAGGCATCGGAGAGTCCCCTGTTAGGTTAGCCCGACTCTCCCTTGTCTTCTCTTCTGTGCAGGTCGGATAAAGCACCAGAAACTGTAGGGAAGATCATCCGGTCAATTTTTACCACATTAGGTACAATCTTGTCTCCTTCCCATTATTGTGTAAGGACTTTTAAACACATTACTGATCGAATGGATAAGAAATTGACAATTTGGAAATCTAATCTTCCTTCCTATGCTGGTAGGAAAGTGTTAGTTCAATCAGTCCTATGTTCGATTCCATCTTACTGGATGTCTTGTTTTTCCCTCCCGATCAGTACTTGTCACCAGATTGACTCTATCTGTGCCTGTTTTTGGAATGGGCAACCTTCTGGCAATTTTGGGAGCTCCAAAAGTAAAGCCCATCTTATCTCGTGGCACCGGATTTATTCCCCTCGACAGCTAGGCAGTCTTGGCATTAGAGACAATCAAGCCCTTCTCCTTAAATTGGGCTGGAGATTACTTACCAAACCTAACTCTTTTTGGGCTTCAATCCTTAAGGCGCGTTATTTCCCTAAGAACTCTCTCTTTGACCCATCTATTCCTTCCAAGAAGGGGTCTTGGATCTGGAACAGCCTTGTTTCCATTCTACCTCTCCTTAAGCATATGGTTTCGGTGACAATCGGATCTGGTTCTTCCACTTTCTTTTGGGTTGATCCTTGGGTCCCTACCCTCCCGAATTATTCGGTATTAGGCCTTTCCTCCAACTCTCATTCATTCTTTCGGGTCTGTGACTTTATTCGAGATGGTCGGTGGAATACTTATGTTTTGCTCAACCTTGTCCCCCCCCCCCCAAAGTGTGTTCTCATATTTGTAGATTTCCCATCTCCTCTCTTCCTGATGAGTGGAAATGTCACCTTTCTTCTACTGGAATTTTTTCTACCAAGCATGCATCTCGATTCCTTATTGCTCAGCGGGTAGGTCCTTTTAGGGGTACTAACCCCAACTCTTATCTATCCCTACCTTCGAATTGGTGGACCTTTTTCTGGAAATTGAATTTGCACCCTAAATTAAAAAAAAAAATTTGGTGGTTGTTGCTTGATGGAGTTCTAGTTCGGGAATGGCTGCATAAATGGATGAATATCGATGTCGCTTGTGCGTTTTGTGATTCTAATTCTGAATCCATTTCCCACCTATTCTTTGAATGTGACCTTTCTACTAGGATTTGGGTTGTGTGCTCGATCGGCCTACACTTAAGTAGATTACGTATTTCATTTGTGGTTGATTTTGTCAGGTTTTTCTTTCTTAATCCCCTCTTCTCGCATCAAGAGAAATGCCGATTCTTTTGCGTTGTGGCTGTTGTGACTTATTTTATCTGGGCCCACATAAATGATGTGGTGGTTCGAAATTTAGATCCGAATCCTACCATGCTTGTATGACATATTTTCCGATGGCTTGTTGATCTTCAGTTAAGTATGGATACTAACTTCTCTACTTTTCCTTCCTCTGTTACAGATTATCCAGAGATCGTCTTGAACAGGGATTTATCCATGCCCGTTTTGCATAATATATTAGTATGTCTTGGATTCACTAACCATTTGAGATCAGACTCTTTTTGGATATGTGGTGTGCTCTCGCAAGGTAAATTTTAGTTTCTTGCCCATCGACCTTCTCCATTTTCTTCCTTGGAGGACATAGAAATCGAGGGTATTTTGTATGGTTTGAAGATGGCACATGCTAAGGGTTGGACTATCCCTAAAGTTTGGTTCTCTTCCAAGGCACTTCTTCAACTTATTCCAACACCAACTGCGTGCAGCTGGCCTCTCTATAGTATCGGCCTATTTTGGGAACTTTATGTGACATTTGGGCATATCAAGTTTATGTATCAATGCAGGGGTTCTAACGTTACTATGTTGTATTTAGAAACCATCTTTAACCTAGATAGGGGAGAAAGTAATACTCTTTCTATGTAATAGTCTTTTCTTTTGGTAATCAAAAAAATAATAAAAATCATTTATCCACCCCCTCTCCCCAAAAAAAAAAAATGATAAAATCAAATTATCAATGAAAAGATTCTCTTTATCCCCAAACCCCCCCCCTCCCCAAATGATATAATCAAATTATCAATGAAAAGATTCTCTATGGTCTTTTTTCTTTCAACAAGGTATATTCTATTGCAATGATATTGATTTTTAAAAATAGAAAAGTGCCTTCAAGCTAAACGTTTGGTCCTAGCTGTATCAGAACCAGCAGTGATAGTCTTCTATTCTTATGGGAGAAGCTGAGGCTATTCGATCAGGAATTCTAGACACTATCTCTAAAGGTTGCTTCTGGCTTCTAGTGGAGTTTGATAATTAGGAATTGGTTCGTATTCTCTCTAATCCTTTGAACCACCCACCTTTTAAAATTTCCTCAATAATAAAGGGCATCATGAGTTGTTATAGTCCTTATATTGATTGCTCTTTTAGTCACATTTCAAAGGTTGTTAATGGCACCACCAATACCATGCTAGGTTGTTAATGGCACCACCAATACCATGCTAGGAGAGGCATGTCCACCTGGTGTAGGACATCTTGGTCTCATTTCACTCCCTGGTTTATCCGTCTTTGTGAAACGGATATCTTAGTTTGTACTTGGTCTTCTTTTGAACTACTTGATCCTTTACCAACCCCAAAAAACGGAAGAAAAGAAGAATAATTTCTCTTAACATAGGTGTATTGCTATCATGTGTCCTAAATAGTAATAATAGAATTTGATATGTTATCCCTTATTTATTTATTTTCTCCATTCTTCTACATATTGTAGACATTGAAATTTTACCCTCCCTAAAAGAACATCTCAAATGAGATTGGCAAGACCCTAAAGAGTTCGTACACGATATAACAAACATACTAATTCAAAGTAATGGTCAAATCAGCCATAATCTTCACCAAGTGAAACCAAATGCATATTTGCCTAATATTATTACCATAATATTTGATTCGCAGGTCTTCCACGAAAAAGAAATTTTCAATCTGCTTAACTGCATAATTTACATCTGATATTGTTACTATTGGATAGTACGCGCAAAAACCTTTTTGGAGATATCTAGATCATCAAAATTGAATAATCGGATTGCAAAATATTGCTCGTTCAAGTTTTTCCACCAATTATATATAAATTAAAACTAACAAAAATATTAAAAATACATAAAAAAATTGGGTGGAGTGTCGGTACACTCCCGGCAGTGGAACAACACTCACTGGTGTTATAGCATTTTCATGTAGGTGAGAAGCTCCATTCTCGCTAGCAAGAAAAACAGCGCCTAGGGCACCTTCTCTTCAGAAAAAAAAAAAAAGAGACGAGAGACAAGAACAATAAGAGAGAGAAGAATCCCTCCTCCAAGGTTCTGCCCCACAATAGTAGAAACACCAGAAGTCATCCCAAGTCAATCTGGACGGGTGTTAGGGTGAAACCAGGTAAGTATCCCTTCCCTTTCCATTTACCTCCATAATAAGAATTGTGTGCTATTATAATGTCCATAATAGCATAAGTTGGAATCCGCTTATTGTATTTGCATTGTTATAATGCCTAAATTATTGTAAATGGTTTATCCACTTATCTCATTTATGTCATTATACCACCTAAATCACCATAAATAGAATCTCCATCTGTCATATCTATGTCGGTATAATGTCAAAATTGATAAGTTAGATTTTCACTTATCTCTTTTTATGCATTTATAAAATGCTCATTTTACCATGGATAAGCATATTTTTCAAAACCCTTTTATATGTCATCGTAGTGCCGGCAATGGTTTTAAAAAATGTATAATCATCAAAGCTAGCCGGAAGGCTTCCCAAAACCTATCTACAAAACTAAACCACAACATACATCATCATAAAACCCATGGAATTGCTAGATTACTTTTATAATCAAAGCTTGAAAACCATGAAAGTAATCTTTTATGCTTGGATGACTTTAGACACATTAGAGATGTAAATAGTTTCCCAGTCATCGAACAACTAGGTTGGAAAACCTCAACATGTTAGAAACTATGCCTTGAGGGATTTTGTGTCGACAAGGAGATGCCACCAAGAACTTATTACTTTCACATTTTGACCCACTATATACCTCATTAAAGAAAACTTAAAAGGAATTTTACAAAACAGAGGTACATATGATCAAAGTAATCCCTACATTTCTAGAATCGATGAGGTATGTAGATTTTGCTTTATCCGTTTCACTCAAGATCTTGCATGCATTTTAGTGCTCCAATATAGATGCTAATCTATGTGATGATCTAATCCCTAGTAAGGGTACATAGGCAGCTTTGATTGCTATAAATATAGACCCAGGTCAGGCATCCCTTACCTCCATTCTTTTTCTTTTTCATTTATATGCACACACACTTGCACTCAAGCACATAATTAACTTTCATAAATAAGTAGGCAGAGTAAGTACAATTTATAAGAATAATTTAAATAAATAAAAGACCGACGTATCATTGGGTGGCGCTAGGTGTTTAACGACTTCTTAGCACGTAAAGTTGACTTTACCGGATGATGCGATAAAAATTGACCAGACAATCTTCCCTACAGTTCCTGGTGCTTTGGCCGACCTGCACAGAAGGGATGACAGGGGAGAGCCAAGCTGACCCGACGGGGGACTCTCCGATGCCTAAGTCAGATCTTTCCACAACAGATGTTCAAAAGAGCTTTTCCAGTAAAAGAAGTGAGTGATCGATCCCCCATGATGGAGGCTTACCTTGGTATTTATAGGCTGCTGATAGAGGAAGAGTGGGAGATGATTGTGAAGAGTTCTGTTCAGGCGTAGAGTCCTTGAGGGGAGTGGCTCTGTGATTCTGGGAATATTCGGGGTTCCAGGAAATATTCTAAAAATATTCCCCATTGATCTCGGAGGTGCAAGTCATGAAAGGGGTGGACGCCTCTGATGACGTGTAGAGGCTAGAGTGCTGCCCCCGTGATCAAGGATTATGTTCCTTGAATGTAGGAGTGGACAAGAGAACGTTTCTGGGTGCCTTGACTGTGCTGAGCCGAGGTGACTGGTATCACGGCCTGATGGAGGGCCTAGGTGGCAGCACGGCCTGATGGAGGACTGAGGTGGTAGCACGGCCTGATGGAGGGTCGAGGTGGTAGCACGGTCTGATGGAGGGCTGAGGTGGCAACACGGCCTAATGGCGGTCCGAGGTGTAGCATTGGTCAAGACCGGTCCTTGCCTGTGCCGTGGTTGGGAAGAAATACCCTCATCACTAGCCCCCGCTCTAGAGGTTCGGCTCGAACGGCTAAAGTATTAAATTCCGCTGACATTTTTTATCGTGCACCGTCCACTCGGTGCGAAATGCACTCGTTAGGCCACGTGTCTTGGAGCTGTAACCTCATCTCGGGCAGGCGAAGAGACAGCTCCTGTCCGCCGTTGATTTCGACAAGATCTAACCGTTCATTCTCCATCGCCTTCTCCTATAAATAGTGTACATCTTTCTCGGAAGTCTTGTCGTTCGATCTTGTGATAAAGTCAGCTCAGTTCGCTCCTATTTTCAGTGCGGACTATCAAAGAGTTTCAGAGCAGCACGGTGTCATGAACAACGCTACTTCTCGCTGGTCCTTTCAAGTTCGTCCTGCAATAAGTAAGTATGATTATGGTTGTGACTCGTTGGTCCACTGCTCAGCCTTCCGCATACCCTAGCACTAGCCCTAGAGATCCCAACATGGCGTCCGTGCGTGATCTGGACTAGCCCAACCAAACCCCCTTGACTACCGTGAGGCCTGGGGAAAATCACCCTGAGTGCCCCATTCCAGATCCTTCGTCCTCTAGTGATGGCACTTCCAGCAGTCAGGGCTCTGATGACAGCTCCGGCTCTGACGGTAGCTCTGGCTCGGGCTCTAAGTCTGTGGAGGTGGTCTCGCCAGAGACCATCCCGAGCAGGGCTGGGGTTGGCTCAACTACCTCGACTCAGCCCCCAGTGCCGCGGCAGTAGGTACTCCGGGTGCGGGCCCTTTGGGTGCCGAAGTCCCTGAGGCCGGCCAGGCAGAATCCGAGGGGGAAGGCTCTGCCTCCTCCTCTAGAGAGAAGATGACAGTGGTGAATACCCCAAGCATCCTGATGCCTAAGGTGCTCAACCTGATCTGAAGCCGATACGACATCCCAGACTACATGGCGATGTGAGTCCCAGACGAGAACGAACGAGTGGACGCTACTGGGGATGAGGTTGCCCTTTGCGATGTGGCCTTCCAGAGCGGCCTGAGGATTCTTGTGCCCGAGCTAGTCAGCTCAGTCCTGGAACACTGGTGCCTCGCTCCCAGCCAGCTGACTCCTAACTCATGGTGGACTGTTCTTGGCTTTGAGGTGTTTGTCTCGAAGCTAGGTCGAACCGCAACGCTGGATCTATTCAGGAAGATGTTCTTGGTGAAGAGGCACACCTCAGGGTGGTACTACTTCACCAAGAGGGAGAGGGGTGGTCCATACAGAGACCTGAAGATGTTCCTCAACATGCTCTCCTCGATGAAGAAGTGGAAGGAGAGGTACTTCTACGTGGCGATGGAGGGGAACACCTTCAAGAGCAGCTGGGTCAAGCCCACCCTATCCATGCTGAATAGAGCACCCAAGCTCTCCCCAGCTGACCTCCAAACATATCAAATGTGTTTGGGTGGGGAAGCTATGGATGTCCGCATGCTGCAGGATGAAGACTTCCTCCGGGAGTTTGGGCTGAGTGAAGTCCCTGGTGAGGGTCCGATCTAGTCCGGTTATTATGGTTCAGCTCAGTTTTTTGATGTTTAAGCCTGTTCCTAGTATTGATAAAGCTCTATTATTTCTCATCTTGCAGTGGTTAATGTGAAGGTAGACAATAAGGCCCTGGCCGTGGCGGCAGCGAAGGCGAGGAAAAAAGATGTGGCCGAGCATGCTGCCAAGAAGGCCATCAACAAGGGCAAGGTCGTGGCTAGCCCCAACTGGAATGTGAAGGTCGCCCCTCCAGTTGGTGCGGACAACAAATCATTGTCCCTTATTATTGGGGGCAAGAAATGGAAGGAGATGCCCCCTCCTGTACAATATTCAGCTCGGCACGGGGCTTTGGGCTCTGTGAAGGCGAAGGAACTAGCTAGCGCGGTAAAGGAAGGCGCCAGGGCAGACTGGCACACCTGACCGAGCTGGGGTAGGATCCGACGGCCAAAAAAGGAGGTGCTCGCCAGTTGATGAGGGGCAGCATGGAAACCCTCCAAAGGTGGCTCGAACGGGGAAGCAGCCCGCAGACCCCTGGGTGGAACTGCTGGAGAATGTCACCATTCTGGACCCCTCGGCAGCTCGGACTTGGTGCTGCCGTAGCCATCCTAAGAAGGATGTTATCCGCGTGAGGAAGCTGCCTGATGTTGACTTCACGGAGCAGGTCTACGCCCGGATGGGGGATGTAAGTATTTCCTACCTCTTACCCTTTGTATTTATTTGAGTTCATAGTATTCATGGCTCCGTTGGATAAATGCAAGCTTTCGCTTATGCGGTGGAGGTCACCTATCGATTTGAGAACATGGCCATTGCCCACTAGAAGTTGGATGATGAGGTAAAGCGCCTGTGGGGGGAGCTTCATATGGCCATGGGCCAGTTGGAGAATGAGAAGAGAAAGGCCCGATCTAAGGAGTAGAGGGCGAAAGACCATGAGGAGAGGGCTGGCGAGCTAGAGCGCGAGATGGCTAAGTAGCTCAGGATCAATAGCGGTCTTGTTAAAGAGAAAGACACACTCTAGAGCGAGCTGGTCGAAGCTCAAAAGGCCAGCAAAAAGAAAGAAGATGAACACTCAACTCAGATTTTTGAGCTAGAGAAGAAACATCAATCTGAGCTGGCTTCTAATGATGAGGTCGTCGTTGAGAGGTGGATGAACTCTGAAGTTGGTAAAAAATGGCTAGTTAACGTCAACATCTCCTTATTTCAGGCTGGCTTAGAAGACGCCATTCAGTTCATCCTTGGTAAGACGCCTGATTATGATTTCTCTGAGTATCAGTAGCGTGCTCCTACCCCAGCTCCCTCTGTACAGCTCGTTGGTCAGGCTGAGGTCAGTGAGGAGGTGACCCAAGCCGACCCTAAAGCTACCAAGTGATCCAACTCGCTCCTTCCTGATCCAGCCCCCCCAGCTTCTACAGTACTGATGTTGTGCTTCTCCTTTTTGTCTTGTTTCTTTCTTTTTTTCCTTTTTCCCATTGTGGGAGTGATGTAATCTTCTTGCTTCTCTTCTTCTTCTTTTTTTTGTAAAAATCCCATTTGGGAGTTGATGTAACTTTTGAGGGTTTCTTCCCTCCATTAATGGAAATTTTTTTTTCTTCCCTCATTGTGTATCTTCAGTTTCTGTAAGGTAATTCCATTTTTCAATTGAACTTGATTCGGTCCTGTGTGTCTTTGTATGGCGAAGCATCATGCATGGACCTGGACCGTTGTACACGTATGCCTAACCCGGATTTAGGATTAAAGGTGTCGAACCAAAGCTTGTTATTCATGCCTTAGAGTAAGGTCTTGAGTTGCGAAAACTAGGGCAAGGTATCGTTGATGGTGCCGACCTAGAGCTCGATCTTAGATGCTGCAGAGCTGGAGCTTGGTCTTTGAGTTGCCAAACTAGGGCTTAGTCTTGATGGTGAAGAGTTGGAGCTCGGTCTTAGATGCTACCGAGCTTGAGCCAGATCTTAAATGTTGTAGAGCTGGAGCTCGGCCTTTGAGTTGCCAAACTAGGGCTTGGTCTTGTTGTTGCCGAGCTTGAGCTCGGTCTATGTGCCTTGGTTGTTAAGGTCTTTGAGTCGCCAAACTAGGGTCTGGTCATGTGGTGCTGAGCTGGAGCTCGGTCTTAGTTGCTGCCGAGCTAGAGCCCGATCTTTGTGCCTTGGTTGTTAAGGTCTTTGAGTCACCAAACTAGGGTCTGGTCTTGTGGTGCCGAGCTGGAGCTCAGTCTTAGTTGTTGTCGACCTTGACCCCGGTCTTTGTCCCTTAGTTGTTAAGGTCTTTGAGTCGCCAAACTAGGTTCTGGTCTGTAGACACCGTATTTTGTCACCCCCAGCAATGATGACAATATGAAGAATTACATAGATTTTCCCTTTTTAATGCTGTTGTCATTTTCCTTTCTGTACTCACCCTATCTTCTTTTCATTCATGCCAGGATGTCATCTCGCACCGGCAAAGGACCATCATCCTCTAGCGTACGACGCAAGACAACCGCTACTAAGCGGAAGAGTGCAGAGACCAGCTCTTCAGCCCCTCGCACAGGGAGACCCGGACCTGCCCGGTCTGACCCTACAGACTATGATGAGGAGCACTTCCTTAGTGCAGAGGCAGCAGCCAACTGGCCTAACTTCCTGAAGAGGTCAGTGATGATGGAGAAGACTGTGGTAGTCTAGGACTTCCACAAGGCTCGGCTTCAAGAGAGGTTCTCAGCATTGGGCTGGGACTCCATTCTTCACGTAGACCGACCATGCTACGAGCAGCTAGTCCGTCGGTTCTACTGCAACTTGGAGTTGTCGTATCCGTACGGGGAGTTCACCATTAGCAGCTTGGTGAAGGGGGTAGACATCCAGCTGACGGTGGGCACCTTGGCCAGCATCCTGGGTATATCAGCGGCTGGACACCGATACTACAGTCCTCCCAGGAGTAAGCCTCTGGGACCGTTCATGAGCCTGGCGACGCCGGACTTCATCTACGAGACCATCTACGGCAGCAGTAACCGCCCGGAGTCCGAGACGTCCTTCTACCCCGAGGTTCGTCTATTTGCCCGGTTGGTCCAGTTCAACCTGCTCCCCAGAGGAGGTCATCGGAACCAGGTGGGTTTCATGGCGGCTTTTATTGCGTTCTGCATTTACACGGCTGCAGAGGGAGGTGTCGAGCACTTGTGCCTCCCCTACATCATTCTCAGGATGATTGAGCACCACACTTCCCACCCTGAGGATGGAGGATTCCCCTATGGTAGGATCCTCACTAGGATCTTCGAGTTCTTCGGGGTGGACTTGAGCGGCGAGGAGGGGAAGACTCCGGCTGATAGGTTCGACAGGAGTAACCTCCTGAGGATGGGTCTCCATACCCTCATAGATACACCCCCGAGAGCAGGAGCTCAGAGAGGTAGGGGTAGGAGGGCTGCCCCTATGGAGGATGTCCACATGGAGGAGGAGTCCAGCGAGGAGGATGAGGACTACGTTCCTTAGGATGAGGGGGATGATCTGGTGGGTGATGGCATCCCTGAGGAGGCGCCTCAGGAGTCGAGGGGCCCTGGTCTTAGTTCCTCCAGAGCTGCAGCCTCACCACATAGAGCCCCACCACCTGGAAGTGGTGTATACGACTTCGAGGGTATGATGTCCACCATGCGGGCCTTGCAGGATGGCCAAGTTCAGCTACTGAGAAGGCTGGACGAGAGTGCCTCTAGGGAGGAACGCATCCTGGAGAGGCAGGCCACTTTAGAGAACTCCTTTCTCCAGCTGGGCCAGGACTTGAGCACCATAGCTAACGCCATGTCAGCGGATTTTGGCAGACTACGGAGGGCGGTATGGCTGGTGAACGTGAGGTTTGACTATTACGACCACCGCCTCGACGTCAACTCTAGGCCTCGGGCGAACGTGGTGATCATCGATGATGACGACGATGACCAGTGAGGGCTTGGCTCGCCCACACCAGCTGTTTATCTCTTTTTTTTCCTTTTTTGTGGACCTTGTATATTTCATTTCTTTTTATTCCTTGTATTTGCGCTGTAACTGGAATCATTTGTGGAATAATATATTTTGATAGTGATTTTTTTTTTGTGGTGAATTCATATGTGGAATACTTGTGTAGTTTAGTTGTGGTGTATTTTTGCTACTTGATCATTGTTATATCATATTATCTATTGTTTATCAGGTGTTTGTGTAAGATTTTTGGAAATCCCATTTTACGCCGTTATGCTACCGAAATTTTGTCAAACTACTACTCTATAGGTTATAACACTAACTTATTTACCTTTTACCTATTCTCACGCATGCCATGAATGTAACATCTAATGCAACCCTTTTTTAATACTTCATTCTTTGGCTTTTAATCTTTAAAGCTTTTACATTAACCCAACCCCATTTCCCTATTATAGAGTCTACGGGATTCTAATGGTATGCTGTGAGTGGAGCAGAGCATCACGCTCTGATACCACTGTTTGTCACACCCCGTTCTCACTGAACTGGGCCAGTGACCGGGTTAACACCGGTTAACCCAAACCTGCCAGGATCATCAGATACTGTATTCCACCACAGCATACACACAACTAATAAAAGCTCATCAGATCAGCGGAAGACTAAGTTTTACCTGTGAATAATCCCATAATACTTGATACCCGAATTGTGATACAATAGTTATATACATGTGGGCCCGAAGGCATGATATTTACACAATAAAAGTACAAATCACATATCAAGTACGTAAAGGAAACCATCAAAATAATCAGAGTACACAGCTCGGCTCGGCATCAAAGGCTGGAGCTCAGCTCGGCATCAAGGGTTGAGCCCAGCTCGGCATCACATGGTAGAGCTCAGCTCGGCCTCAGAAGTGGAGCTCAGCTCGGCATCAGAACTGCGGTCCCGCAGCACAACTCTCGCACGAGCAGTCAATGCCGTGCTCTAACTCCTCAGGGGTCCACCAGTCCTCTTCGAGGAACTCGACTGTGGGACCCACCCCGTGCTCCTCAGATGTATGACCTGCAAAATCATCTAAAAAGGGGTGCACACGTGGGATGAGCTCACTAGCTCAGCAAGTGGAAAGATGGACCACACAGCAGTCCACACAGCAAAACACATCATATGCACTACATGCAATGCAATACATTTTGATTCACATCCACCTAAGCAACATTACTAAGTCTTCGGTTTAGTGCTACTACAGCCACAGTGCGCGTATGCTCCGGGTACGAGCCACGAACTCCATCCCGCGATATGCCCATAGGGCTGTCGGAGAAGGCCCACCGTGAGTACTCGAAAAAGTAAAGACAATGCCATCCACCGGCTCTCAACAGAAAAGTAAATGACTGAAATTAAAGGTGATGACTCCAGCAATTTAAAAGCAGTACGATTGGCCCTCTTGAATGTACCACCGGGGTTGCCGACTGTCCTATTAACCCGTCGGGCGTTATGTCTAACCGCCACAGTGACCCGACAACCGCGACCACTGCTTCCCCCCAAATGGTAACCCAACACCTTAACCCCTGTTGGGAAGGGTCATAGCACGAGATGGTGAAAATCCTAAACCGCATGCTCCTATATGATAATAGTACGATTACATAGTGCCTCCGCGTCCCGTTCCACGGGCCACCAATGCACTCGTTTCCAAGCCGACTACGACATCTAGTCTATCAATGCATTATGCACCATGGTGTCGACATTCATCACATAAGCATCTCATCACTTGGCATTTAGAAATTTAACATAGCACACATGCATAACAATGTGAGGATGACTAATCTACATAGCATGTTCATGATGGCATGACTAGTCTAGATACATTTAAATGAATGTCAAGCAATGCCTTGAAACAAGGTCAAACGTCCTCTCCCCACTTACCTGTAGTGTACAAGGATTCTCGTTCGGTATGGGAGAGATCCGGTGCGAAACGTGTAGGATTTGATGAACCTAACATGATTGAGCGGGGTTAGTATTTCACCATTTTGGAACCAAAATTAACACGATTCGATAACAAAATCATGTTTAGAATGTTAAAAGAAGGTCGCACGTCCGATTTGGGTCCAATCGGACATAAGAATCACCTTCGGGGCCACACAGGGGGGTCAGACAGGTTGGCTGTCTGGCCCACTGGTCTTGATCGGCGGGTAGGGGCCCGCCGGTTGGCCCGTCGATCTGGCCCACCAGTTGGGCCAGGGGGCCCTGCTAAGATCGGAGGGCAGGGTGGCCCGCCGGTTAGCCCGCCGGTTGGGCCCGAAGGCCCTGCCCTCTCAGGTGGGTGCCCACAGGCGGGCCAGATGGCCCACCGGTTCCACCCACCGGTCTTGGCGGGAAACCTGCTGTTTCTTCCCAACTTCCTCCATTCTTTGGGGATTCAAATGGGGCTTTTCCCAACCCATTTTTCACACCTTCAAGGTCTTATAGGATGGTTCTAACCTAGATCTAGGTTAGATTCAAGGGATGGGAAACCATCTTACCTTCTTTGCTCAAGAACAACTTCAAACCCTCCAAATCACTTCAAACCCACAATGCTTCTTCCACCTTATCAATACCTCTTCAAATCCTTCAAGATCAACACATAAATCATCTATTAAACCTTAGATTCATCATTTCAAAGGGGATTTACAAGATCTCATGAAACCCTACTCGAATCAAGGGTTTAAGCTTGGGTATGGTGAATGTTTAAGGAACCCGACTTTGCTTACCTCCAAATGTAGATCTAGAGTTGAAGATCACTCTTCCGGCGCCGGAATGGGAAGATCAAGCTTCGGCGCCGCTGAAATCCTTCTCTTCTTCCTCTTCCTTCTCTTCCCTTTCTTTTCTCTCTCCTCTTTACTACCCTCACCAACGTACGGGTGTCATAAATGAAAAGAAAAGAAAATCATAATGCTATATATATACTTCCTAAATAACTAAATAGTGCACATGGATGGGTCACTCAGGTGGGCGGGTGCGCCCACCTGTCCGCCCACCTGAGGGCCAAAACTTGGGATTTTGACAGAGTTCGAGCCTGGCGCGAACCCCACCCTAGCGTACGATGTAGTGTACGTATATACCTTAATATACGGCTATAATACCTGCTTTATCCGTACATGGCCTTATGGTAGGTGCATGTACACGGCTTGGGCACTCCCGTCTCTTCTGGCACTGACTCGGACTTGTCGGGCCAGCCGGTGTTTAAGGTCACCCTTACCATCATAGCCCATAAGGAACCCGCTCTAACTCCCTCTGGTTCGGCTCCTGCATGGTTAAATCGGGTCAATCGCGAAGTCAGACCGGGTTTAAGAAGTAGGGTATTACAATCCTCCTCTCCCATAATCCATATAAAAGGGAGTCTACCAAACCCTAAAGGGGTGTCCCTCTCTTGCTCTCTTTTTCTCTAATTTTTAGTTGTGCTCTCCTTTTAGTTCTAGTTCTAGTTCTTGGTTTTTTTCTTACTTTAAACACTTTTTTAACTAGTTTTTATTTAATGAATGCAATCTTTTTTATTTTTATGGTTCATGTTATTGAAGTTATTCAAAGGTGTAATAATTATAATTTCTAGCTCTATGCTTAGTTCTAGGTGACAAGAACAAGTTGTAGAGCATGTCTTTCAAGTTCAGTTTTTCTCTTCAGATTTGTTTTCTCTAGTACTAGCAATTTCAAATTTGGTTTATTCTAGATCTGATTTTTAGTATTGGTAGTATTTCAAATCTTAATCAAGTTTTCAAGTTCAAGTAAGTAAGCTTCTATAGTAGTCTTCTCACCTCCCTCTCATTCCCTCTTTTTGCTACTCTTTCATTCTTAAAGTATTAGTAGTATTATTGCTCTCTCTTTCCCCCAAGTTCATAGCTAGATTATGCGTTGGCTTTGCCCCTCTCTGGTTATGGAACCATCCTTTTATTTTGATTATTTAAATTGCATCTCTTCTTCTAAAGCCAAGTAGAAAATCCCTTGTAAGAGTACTCTTTGGTCAAGTAGGGAAGCTCATATTATTTATGGTCATCCCTCAAACTAAGTAGAGATACCTACTTGTGTGCCTCTCTCTAACTTTTTTTCTTTTTTCTTTTATTTATTTACTTTTCAACACTTTTTATTTCAGTTATTTGCTTTTTAATTGCGTGGTTTGAGAATTTAAATTCTTAGATGACGAATGGTTAGGATTAGATATGAATGGTTAGGTTGTTCAATTTTTAATTTCAATTCTAAATTCTAATTGTCATTTTCCCTAGATGTGTTGATTGGAACGTTTTTAGATGCATTTGTAGTAGGGCGGTAGTTAGAATTAAATCACAATCGATTAATCCGTATACTTACGTGTTACTTAAAGAAACTAAAAATAAAGTGGCTGCTCTCCTTGTGTTCGACCCGTTAGCTGCACTGATCCGTACACTTGTAGTTACTTTTAAAATTCAAATAGTATAAATCACAGAAATAATATGGCTACAAAGCATCAAGCAACAATAATATTAAAGCATAAAAGTAAGATATTGTTGAATAAAAAAAATTTAACAAACGTGGTTTGTATTAATAAAATTCTACTCCCACTAACAAAATACATCAAAAGATCCAACTAATCTCATAGGAGTCTAATGCTCTTAAAAAAAAAAAACTTTAGAATCAATCATTTGTTAATGAATTTATCATCATACAAAGAATGAGAAGATTACATTACTATTGAGTATATACTCTATTGATAATATCTTAAAAGGCAATATGATAAATTTAAATTAAAATATTCGTCTGAGCCCTTATAATTATCAATAGAATATCCACTAATGGTTCTGGGCCTTGTGAGTTATAAGTCCACCACGCTTCTGTTATGGACCCCTAAACAAGTAAGTATCTTTCGAGTTTAATCTCAACCATAGTAAAAAAAAAATTATTTGCATCTAGGAAAACGTAGCTATGCTTGGACGTTTAGTAATATGAAAATAAATTTGTAAAGATCATCCAAAATAAATTGAATTTATTAAGCAAGATTCAAAACTAGTATACCATAAGACTATCAACAAAGTCAAAAGAAAAAGTTTCCAAACGGTATATAAGTGAAATTATTCAACTTTAAAAAACAAAATCAAAAGATGAAATAAATATTTACTTCTACGTAATTTACTTGAATTCTCTCATCATTCCATACATATGCAGCCATCCCATCACTTAGTCTTTTTCTGTTTCTAAAGCTCTCTCAATATTTCTTGAAGTTGAGTACACAACGTTGAGGTCTTTTTTTCCTTCATGCTAATGAAAATGCAACAGTTAACTTTCTTGTGGCCGACCTTCTTGCAGTAATGGCATTGTACTTTAAAATTGTTGGACCCTCGCCCTTTTCCTTTTAAATTCTTATGTCTGGATTTATAAAATTGGCCATTATTTTTGAAATTCTTTGCCCTTTTGATTATCCTTTGGAGTATTCTTGTTTGCTTTATCAGTAACCAAGTACACAGTATTCTCATTATTTTTCTTTGATATTCCTCTTGAAGGATGGAAGTCATCTGCTCAATATTCCATTCCAAGCTATTTGCATTGTAAGATGTCTTAAGGGAATCAATATTCCATTCTTGTTTGCTTTTTCAGTAATGAAGTACATAGTATTCTCATTATTTTTCTTTGATTTCTCCTCTTGCACAAGGATGGAAGTCATTTGCTCAATATTCCATTCCAAGCTATTTGCATTGTAAGTTGTCTTGAGGGAATCAAATTGGGCAGGGAGAGTTTCCATAATTTTTCATACTAGGAAGACGTCATATATTTTCACTTCCATAGTTGATAACTTGTTCGCATACTTGACCATTTTCAGAATGTGATTGCGAACTCTACCAACACCATCATACCTAGTGTTTGAGAACATCTTCGAATAAACTCCCCTTTCTGCCTTGCCAAAATTTTGAAATTTCTTAGCAGCTGCTACCAGAAAATCCTTGGCCTTCTTTAGTTCAATTATACTCTCTCCAATAGACTTATCAATAGTGTGCCTTATAACTAAGGTTTACAAATAGTTTGATTCCTCCTACTCTTTAGAGAGAACCTTGGCTTCTGCATTATTTCTAGTCATGGGTTTGGGAGGCTCATCAGTCAATAATACTGATGTCCAAATGTATGATTGCAAGTGTCATAGTTAGGGATTAATGCCACTCCTCATAATTAGTGCCATTGAATGCGTTGATTGACATAAAGTGGGATGCCATAGCTGATAAACAAAAAAACTTAGTTTACCCAAAAAAAATGCATAACAAAGCATATATCATAACAATACCACTATTAGTAACAATAAATCTGACCAAATGAGCAAATGATCAAATTTCTACCAGTCTCACTCCCATAAAGTAATAGAAAAAACCCAAAAGAACTGGGTGAAAGGTCCTGTGTCATTGGGGTCACACTTGTGGTAGCAAGATCGCCCAATCGCAAAGGACACTTTCTGAGAAAACGAGATGCTTGAAATAAGACATGTGGTGGCAAGATAAAGACTCTCGATTCTATGAAGCTTAATAACATCAACTTTACTCGATCGAACGGGATTGACTAAACGAAGACTCACCTGTGGTGGCAAGAGCATAATGTTAGTCAAATGGTCTCCTCAAGGGCAATCTATAAACACTACCGGTGATGGTCCCATGCCTCGAGACACTAGCCAGTTGAATGGAAGCATCGTCACTCAAGTCATGGAATCCCGTCAACAAGATTGCAGACAAGACCCATGGGTTTAGTCTTGGGTGCAATATAACATTATGGACTATTTCAGCCTATTAAATGGAAATATTCCACGCCTAAGTCCATGTAAGCAACCCATTATGATTATCGCATAAATAAAATATCACATGGCACATCCCAAAAAAATTACAATCATAGTGGGTAAATAGATTTATAAACATTGAGAAATCTAGTGTAAATGCATTATCACAATTGTTTATTAATGTTAAGTTCTGTTTACATATCAATTTATACACTTTCTAATGCATAAATAGGTTATTTACATTTGGTTTTACATCATAAACTAAACCAATTTAAATT
>NC_056561.1:43202694-43221011 GCF_013358625.1 Macadamia integrifolia | reverse complement strand
ACACTTTAAGAAATAGAAACAGAATCAGAAGTGAAACAAATAAAAGAGTTTCACAAAAAATGTTTTGTATTTCCAAACAAATTATTTTTTTAAAATTTATATGGTCAACAGTCAGTGTTGACAGTCAACGGTCAACGGGTCGATCCAATGTGACAACAAAATGGGTTTGCGGGCCGGCAAATGGGTCGACCCAACCAGGGTGGTCAGGTTCTGTCCGAACCAATTCATTAGACCGCCTTGAACCCCTAAAAAATAAAAAATAAAAACTTATGAAAACATTAAAAAGGAATGGAAATTACTTTAAAAGAAGGGAAGTGCATTCTGCCAATTTTTTAAAAGTAGAAAGTAATTGCTTTAAAAATAAAGAAAGTGCATTCTACCATTCTTTTAAAGTAGAAAGTAAGACAACTTTTCAATATATATATATATATATATATGTGTGTGTAAACCTCTTTGTACATTTTACATTGAAGAGAAAACAAAATTTTTTTTTTATTTTATTTAGTACTTTTAAAATAGTAATTTTCCATTAACTTTCTATAAAGAGATAAAAATAACAGATTCCCTCTCCCTTTGTGATTTAACTATTAAAACCAAAACTTTCAAATCTCCCTTCGTGATTTTATTTTTTATTTTTTGGTGAAAAGATAATCTATTCATGGAGAATGGATTACACTCATGTGATCTGAGACAACCTCACTAAAAACACAAGGATCAGAATTGGGTCAAATTGTCTTTCTTATTCGTCAATGACAGTGCCTTCTTAGCAAGGAAATCTACTACAGAATTTACAGCCCTTGGAATATAAGCAACATTACAATCAACAAAATATCAAGAGATATATTGAATATCCTCCAAATTATGTCTAATAGAGATAGGGGTATCCTGAGAAACCAACTGCAAAATAAGACACCACCTCCTTATTATCACTTTCCACAAGAACCTTATCTATCCCGTCAGATAGTGTCTCCAAAAGCCCTTCGCTAATTGCTAGTGCCTTCCCCACATGTATATTAGAGAAAACCACTGGATTAGAGACGAAAACTCATGAAAGGCCAGTATGGTCACGTATGACATAATCCAAACCACTCCGTTTTGCATCCTTTGTAAGTGTTGCATCACAATTAAGTTTACGGGATCTAATAAGAGGGGGAGACTATACCTGGTTCTGTGGTATCTTTGGTACATAATCGAAAACAAGTTGGTCTGAAGATGGAAATAACCCCAATTGAATCTGATAAATTTCAGCAGCATCAATAGGGTGAAAATAACGATCCACAATGTCCCTTTTCCATCACCGGTTCTAGGGATCTACCTTTGTGATTTGACTATAAAAAAACAAAACTTTCAATTTTTTTTTTTCATAAAAGAATTGCAGGTGCTTGAAGGATAAAACACACCATCCAAAAACTGTGAAAATAATCACCATGGATGCTCACTTTTTTTCTCATACATAAGTGACAACCTTAGAGCATGCAATCACGCTATTATCACTAATGATCAATCGATTAAAAAAAAAAACTTTTTTTAATCGAAATAAACAATGGAAGGAAACGATACTTGTAAAACTCAAGATCAAAACTTCCACAGATCCAAAAACAAATCGATCAAAACCAAAATCGATTCAAAAAGCCAAACAATAAGAACTCAATGATCCAATCATATCCCCGCTCTGATACTAAGTGTAAGAATATTCTATAGGATAGATATGACGGATCAATGAACAAAAATAATAATACAATCATAAATCTAACTAACACATACCCAGATCCATATCGTATTGGGAAGATTCCACAAAATCAGGTTTTTCCCTCTTGTACAATCTTTTTTCTTGAGCTTTCTCTCATTGTTAGTCTTGTCTGCTCCCCTCTCTATGTAAATTGTCAATTAGTTACAACTAATGAGTGTTGTTTTCTTTGTATAGATAAGAAGGAGGGGTTAACCCTAAAATATGATACAAGTGGGAACCTTTCATAATATGAGCCAAATGCAAAGAGGACCACTGGTCTTTACCCTTTAAGGCGGTTAATCGAAACCTGAATTCCCATTAGGGGATCACTCCTGAACCAGTCTTCGTCCAATCCAGCTTGACAATCAACACCCAACCACTAATCTTATCCCACACAATAATTGGTACTAGCCCATACATAGTAAAAACGTTACATCGGTTAGATTTGATTATGCTCGTTTCTTGATTTTTTATTTCTAATTATAAAATCTAAGGTTTAGGGCCTCAATTCGATTCTAACTGATTTTGGTCAATTCCCATAGCAATTAAATCAAAAGGGAGGCCAATCCCATCGTTGATTCCACTTCCTCAAACCCTATCTCCTAAGCTACTCCTATACAAATATTCCACGTGAGATTGGCCTTTCAGATTGTCAATCGGTATGGTTCCGGTTCAATTTACATTTTGACAAGGTGTAAATCAAAATCGAGCTAGATTGTGATCAACCAAAACCAGAAGCAATTTGCATTGAGTCTGATTTTATCAGTTTTTATTCAGTTTTTGTTATCTGGTTTACATGTGGTTTATAGTATCAGTTTCAAAAAATGGTTTGCATTTCCATTATTTTTTTTCCAAGAAGAAAATTTTGCATTTCCAATTTGTAATATGTTTTATTGCGGTTCACATGTAGTTATTATAATTAGTAATATATGTCAATCTTTTTGTATGATCCTTGTATTCGTCCTTGCTTGGAATCTCTATGTAGCCGATCCCATTAAATTGAGATAAAATTTTGGATGTTGTTGTATATAGTTTACACGAGACATGAAGTGCTGATTCACATTTAGTTTCACCTTTATACCCTTAATACGATTCTTTTTACACCTAATTTCAAAGCATAAACAAATAAGTTTAGAATGTGGATTCTCTTACTATATATTCTAACATCATAAAAAAGTCACATTAGAAGTACAATCCCTTCGAAACAGAGAACTATCCTCTGGTTGAATATAAGGTAGTACAAAAAATTGAATTTATTTTGTGTGCTTTTATTAGTTCTTATCATTTAGAATTGTATGTTTTTGGTGCAAATTAAAATCGAACTGAGAAAAGAACCTATCAAATCAGAATCGAGTCATTTCTTTGTGATCCGGTTTGATTCCATCATAAATGGTTGATTTTGATTCCAATATTTGGTTCCAATTCCACAACCACTTGAACCTGTTTAATAGGATATTGGGAAAAGGAAATAAAATTTATTTTGAATTTTTTTTTCGTTAAAATTTATTTTAACAATTGATTAGTTGTTGTTAGATTAGCATTTTTGTATTGAGAGAAATTTTTCTTCACCTCACAGTGAGGTTCATGGTCCCATCATAGATTCATAAATTGATATGAGATTTTACAATCTCCTGAAAATACCCTTAATATTGTCCCATGCTCTTGAACCCATGGTTTCAAGTATTGATATCATTTTTTTGTGTATTGAAATCGGCTGAGACTGATTTTCAATCCTTGACCACTTTGGATCAGTTTTACCATTTTAGAGGTAAAATAGTAAAAAAATTACAATTTAAAGAAAAATCAAGGATAAAACCAATCGACACCCACTGATTTGATCCGATCCGATCCGGATTGGTATCTGTATCGGAAAATCCATTGGATGGACAAATTTCCATTCAACATAGGTGTCCACACTCCACACCAAAAAAAAAAAAAAAAAGGGATTGGAATTTTTTGTAACGTAGGGCTCACACATTAAACTAGGATTTATCACGGTATAGGTTGTTAGACTAGCAGCCATTGGATGCACTACTGCCCAGATATAACCATAGTTAGCAAATTCGGATTCGGGAATTATTCGGATGGAGAATTATTCGGAATAATTCGGACGATTAATTTAAGGATTCGGTCAAAAAAGCGATCAAAAAATCTTATTGGGTTTTTTTTTTTTTTTTTAAATTGTTTTTTTATTTTTTTATTTTTGGTTTTTTTTTTAAAATAATGTTTAAATGGACCGAATAATTCGATTTAATTCGGATTCGGTCCGAATTATTCGCGATTTGTATTCATTTTTTGAAAAAGTTGCGAATTTTAAAGAATTTTATTTTTAATTCGGATTCTGTCTAAAGTTTTGATAAAATTCGAAAAAATTCTGTTCGGCCGAATAATTCGCGAATTATAACCGGATGCATCGAACGGTTCAAATCTAAGGAAAACCGTGGTTGCCGTCCTTTTCATTTGGGCTCTGTTGCTTGGGTTAGGGTTGGGGTTAGGGTTTTTATATCTGGAGGGGTATTATTACAAGGAAGCAGAGAGAGAGAGAGAGAGAGAGAGAGAGAGAGTTCCTGTTCGTCGTCTCGCCGCCGCTCAGCAAAGATGGGTATGTAGCCTAACGCCCTTATTCGTGTTCTGTATCTTAACCTTCCAAACTCTTTAATCTCTCAATTTTCCTGTCTCTGCAACTCTATCTGTTCTTCTTATGGCTTCGCATCGTTGTCTCAGGTATCTCTCGGGACTCCATGCACAAGAGGCGTGCCACTGGTGGCAAGAAGAAGGCATGGAGGAAGAAGAGAAAGTAAGCTTTCTTCTTTTCATATTTTACTTTCTTTTGTTTCTGTTATGCTTTGCGGGTCTATGGTTATGGAGAATAAACAGTTATCCATTATCATGTTACAATGGTGCTTTTGGCTCGTTCAAAATCTCGATCTGGGTTGTGTAATTTACAAATTACTTGGGGGAAGATTTTGTGTATTGTTTGTTGCGCCGCCGATCTGTTAGATTGAAAATAATTTACCTGAAGAACACATTGTCTTGGTTCACCCTTTTCCTGATTTGATTGATAATGCCTTCTTTTGTGATTCCTGATTTGTTGTTTGATCACTTTTCTGTTTATTAGTTTGATCTGAATAAAAGCTTCGAACTTTGAATGTTCGCCTTCTTTTTTTGGATTTCGTTAGCTCCATCTCTTGTGTTTGTTTCTTGTTTGGAAAATCTGAGCCTAAGCTTTGCTTCGTTTTAAATTGATTGCTTAATCTGGCAGATTTTTGTGAAAGCCATAGTTTTTTTGAAGCTGATAGCAAGCATCAATCTATATACCCTCCTGTCTCGTTTCTAATTGTGCTTGTGGATACTGAATTTCTTGAACTTTCAACTTAGTTAAGACCGGATGACAAGTTGTAAGCAGAAGTAGGAAAGTAGCTTGTAATTTGTGTGACAAACTATAGCTTGGGTTATAAGTTTGAAGTTAACATTCGGGAACTAGGGCTATTTTTTTTTTCTCTTTTAAATGTATTGGGTTATCTCATGTTTTTCTGGTTAACGGAGATCGATATGTCTAGCTTACGGGTGGGAAGTTCAATCGATGACTTGAGATCAATAGTATCATTTCACTCAAAATATCTTATTGCTTATTGCCCTTTCTATATTTTTATTTTTTTCTTTGGTTTGTAAAGGTATGAACTTGGGCGCCAGCCAGCCAACACTAAACTTTCGAGCAACAAGACTGTCCGGAGAATCCGTGTTAGAGGAGGCAATGTGAAATGGAGGGCCCTCAGGTTGGATACAGGAAATTACTCATGGGGAAGTGAGGCTGTCACCCGGAAGACACGTATCCTTGATGTGGTCTACAATGCCTCTAACAATGAACTTGTCCGGACGCAGACCCTAGTAAAGAGTGCAATTATTCAGGTTGATGCCGCTCCATTTAAGCAATGGTACCTTCAGCACTATGGTGTTGATATCGGTAGGAAGAAGAAGGCATCTGCCAAGAAGGAAACAACTGAGGTACATTACCTAGTTTTAAAATGTTGGTAATGGGCTTCATTTTATGCTATATTTGATTTGTGTAGAAAATAATTGCTTAGAACATTGGTTTCCTATTTTTTCAGTTTATTGCTGCTTTTGTAAAAAATATCTTGTTTTATTGTCATACATGGATGATGTTTAAGTAATGAGAATTTGGGACATTGGGTTACTGTCTTGCATGCAATACTTTATAGGTATAAGTGATGGTGTAACTAATATGGGGTCATGAGGTTGCTGAACAATAATGTATTCCATTCCACACATCTAGTCATCTCGAAGGTGATGAGACATAATTGATTTTGAAAGCAAATATGTGAAGAATATGAGATCTAGTAGAATGATTAGAAATATATGAATGTCCTGAAATGCTCTTTCATGTTTCAATTTGCATTGGTTATTTTCCCTGCAGTGTTGGTTGACTCGAGGCTTGCTAGTGAATTACTTTCTTTAGAGAAAATCTAGTTCTGGAATTATGTATCATGCTTGTAGCAGGCAGCATATGTCAGTACAATGATATGCATGCTCGGCATATAGTTGTCACAGCGTCTAGGTGACCCAATCATGTTTTTTTTTCCTCTTGCTACCTGTTGCAGGAAGGAGAAGCTCCTGTAGAGGAAACAAAGAAGAGCAACCATGTTCAGAGGAAGCTAGAGAAGCGTCTTCAAGATCATAAACTTGACCACCATATTGAAGAGCAATTTGGCAGTGGGAGGTTGTTGGCTTGCATTGCTTCTCGCCCTGGGCAATGTGGTCGATGTGATGGGTGAGCAGAAACAAATTGAGTTTTATGCTTTTATGCTTCTCCATTTTGGTCGGATTGGATTTATATCTTACTGCCCCTTGCAACTCTCATTCAACAGGTACATATTGGAAGGGAAGGAGCTGGAGTTCTATATGAAGAAGATCCAGAGGAAGAAAGGCAAGGGTGCTGCTGCTTAAGCAAATGGTTGTTGCAGGTGTTTCATTTCTACCCTCTTTTGGCATTAGTTTTCACCTGTTATGTTTGTTCAAGGAGAATGATGTGGTTGCTGATCACAGACTTTGAAAAATTTTGAAATGCATTTTAAGTTCCGAGAGGGAGTTTTACTTTCACCTAGACTAAATTTTTATGTTCAATGGAATGTACTGGTAAATCCAACTAGGCTTCTTTTGGATATCTTACTAAAATTCATCATTGTTTAGCTATAGCCATACATCCATCTTCATGATCTCAGTATCGTCACCTATCAATTTCTTCAGTAGATTATAGTTCACGGCATGGTCTACTCCAGAACCTATTCCTGTACATGAAGCAGTTAATTGAAGCCGCTTTAAATACCCCCTCCCCCATCCCCCAATGCTCACTGATATAATGAGGTAGTGAAGAAATGATCCCATTTTTTTTTGGGTAAATGGTAGCGTCTCATTATTGTTATACAGGGTGATAAGGGTATTAATCTGTACTGAACCAAAACCGATACCGATACCGATACCTTATCAAATTGTCAATACTGAAGCTAATTGAATTAATTCAGTATGATATCAATATAAGATTTCTGTACTGAGACATTATTCGATATGATATTAGTATGGGTGTGATTTAAAGAACATATCAGACCATATCGATATGTATCAAATACCAGTATCAATTATCAAACTGAACATGCGGCACGGTATCAGTATGAGGTTTCTCCTTATTTGGAAGACCGTTTTGATTTTAGAGTAGAGGCCTAGTTGCCTAAGGTAATGGGGATTGTAATTTTTCATGGATTGTCACTCAATGGCGCAACTTTGCCTTCTTTTTTTTTTTATAAGGATCGAATCGCAGAATTAAATGATATTTCTCTTTCAATTTCTGCCTCTTCTTCTCCCTCTAAATCAAACTTTTCCTTGCCATAATGTTCAGGTTCTATTTTTTCTCAATGAGACAAGTGGATCCTAGATGTAGATATAGTGAAATTTGACATGTAAAAAAAAAAAAAAAAAAAAAAGGTAAAACCTATTTGGAGGATGATTTATCAAACTAGGGTTATCAATTTCAGGCTTGACTGGGCTTGACAGATTTATGGCCTAACTTGGATTGATGTGATTAATAAATGTGTCAGGCTATAAATAGGTAGTTCACGATGTATAGACTCAATTTGGCTTGATGGGAGCCCAATTGGCCTGATACGTTTACAAACCTGACTCGACTTGACTTACTCGCCAGACCATTTATATGGTAGATTTTGATTTTGATTTTTTGGTAGGATAAGCCATAAGGTATATATTTTTATCAAATTATTAATGATACTATATATGTATATTACAATTTTCAAAATCTAAGACAATTAAAGCCCGTTTAAGACTATAATGGAAATGGAGCATTAGCACACTTAAAAGCATGACTAAGGGATCCGATTAACCTGATTATTAAAAGCCTAGTTAAAGTTTGGAACTCAACCAAGCTCGACCTAGCCTGCCTAATTCCTTAGACGGGCAGTTCACGGTACAAGCCAAGATGCTTGGTCGGGCCTAGTCAACTGATTGACACTCATATATCAAACCAATGACTTGGATTGGCCACAAGCATCTTCTATGTGTTTTAAGTTCAAATGATTGTGATGTCTACGCTGGCCAAGTGGATATTTTGTGATTATTCTTTTATTAAAACGAAAAATGAAACAAATACTTTTAACTTCAATAACAAGTTACATCCACTGAAGTACATGTGTCATAGATCTTCCAATGATTCGGATTGGCCACAAGCATCTTCCATGTGGTTTAAGTTCAATTCGTTGTGTAGTCTATTCTGGCCAAGTGGACATTTTGGTGATACTTTCCTTTCTTCTTCTTTTTTTTTTTTTTTATTCATTTAAAAGAGGAAGCAAATTCATCTGTCATAGATCTTAATTTTCCTAATTACATGTATTAAAGATCTTACTTTTTCTATGCATAACAACGTAAGCTATTTTCTTAAATAAAAACACAAATTCATTAGATTACTTGAGAAAAAAATTAGCAAAAATACAATAAAATTTTATAGACCAAAAAAAATATTGGATTGAGTTCCATGGCCACAAACTACTGTAAATGTTCATAATCAAGCAATGCGAAACCAAGACCGGTTAGAACCGCTTGGGGTGTTGGGTAGTTCAATAAGAGCATTAAGGTCAGAAATCCTGTTCTTTGAACGAAACCCTACTAGTAGTTGTAATAGTTACACTAGTCAATGATTGAATCGCTCTATATTTCAATCATGTCTCAACCTTCGTCCTTTGTTTGCTTCAGACTGTGGAGAAGACTTTTGGCATCTGGATCAATACTTTATCATGTCATCAAGTGAAAGACAAAATTTCCCCCTAAAGAATACCACAAGTCTTGCTTGAAACATCACCAACATTATTAGACACAAGTGCAAATTAGTATAGGGAAATTAAAGAAAGGGGGAAGGAGGGGGGGGGGTTAGAGAATATGTGGGCATCTTATATATTAGAAGATCTTTATCCAAGATGGTCCAACAATTGCACAGAGAGAGAGAGAGAGAGAGATTCTAAAATCCAACAATTGACGTTAGACATAACAATATGTAGGCCGACCTTAACCTTTATGAGTGGACTACCTAATTCCTATGAGGCCAAATGGAATAGCATGAAATCATCATAACACTCGAAAAATAATTTTTGTCTTGATCAGGAATGAGATTAGTCCCCAGAAGAACAATGTGAAATGGATTCATTAGTCCCCAGAAGAACTTAAATTCGGGGTGAATTTTGAATTTTTAGAAGAAATGTCACAATGTGAGCATGGAGACGAGCATGACAGATATATCTTCTTAAGAAGATGAAGGATACTTGCAACACTATTGCAAGACCAAAAGCCCTTCTTTACCATGATTTTAGGATAAAAAATTGAGCGAGAGGGAAAGCATTTAAAAGAAAAACAGTTGGTAAATAAAAAAAAGTCTGCAACGTATATTGAGATGGTAAACGTTTAGTTCTTCTAAACTTATCTGTTCATTCTCTCAAAATAAGTGTAAAAGGAATTGATTTAAAAAGTATAAAGGTAATGTGAACATGCACTACAAACTGCATTTAAACTGGATAACGGAAATTGAACAGAAATCAATAAAACCGGATTTAATCCCTATCTGGTTTAGTTTTGATTTGCACCTTGTCCAAACATAAATACGATCCAAAATCAGACCAAATAATCAAAAACCGACTCACATGGAATGTTTGAATGAGAGTAGTTTAGGTGTTAACATGATTTGAGGAAGTGGAATCAACAATGGGATTGACCTCCCTTTTGATTTCGATTCTATTGGAATTAGCTAAAATCAGTTGGAATCGGCTTGAACACCTAGAAATTCCCAATTCAAGAATAAGGCATAATCAGATCCAATCGATTTTGATACAATTCGACGATTCAACAAACAATGGGTGTAAAGGATTAATGTGAATACAATTCTCCTTAAAATTTTGCTTATAATATATAAGTCTCAATGACATAGCGTCATCACTTAGATTAGGATCTAAGACCCAACAATAAGACATGACTCTAATTGAATCGGTCCAATGACTTTAATCATGAAATTATGTTCATGTTAGGTTGTGAACCAAGAAATGGATCTAGGAAGATATTAGGGGTGTCAATCGGTCGGTCCGGCTCGGTTTCAGTCCGGGTTGAGTAGGTTTTGGTGTGGGAAAGCTGAAACCGAAACCGAACCAATAAGGAAATTCCGGTTTGGATTTGGTTTTGGTTTCGGTGCGGTTTGGTTTCGGTTTGTCTTCGGTTTCTTAAATCGATTTGTAACCGGGTTGGTTTTGGTTTTTGGTCTAGTTTGGATTCGAATTTCCATACAAATGTATACAAAACTATGCAAATTTTGATTTTTTTAATGAATTTTGGAGTGTTTCGATTTCTTACCGGTTTGGTTTCAGTTTTGGTCTGGGTTTTGAGCCGGTTTCGGTTTGGTTTCGGGTTCATCCGGTTTCCAGTGCGGTTTGGTTTGGTTTTGGGATTGCAATACTCCAAACCGAACCAAACCAATAAGGCTTCGATTCGGTTCGGTCCGTGTTGTTATCGGTTTGGTCCGACCGGTTTTACCGGTTCGGTTTAGGAATTGACACCCCTAGAAGATATTAAGCACCTCAATCCACTTGTTTAACTGGTCTTCACATTCATTTGGCAAAACAAGCATTCTAAGATTAATACAAACATGTTATAATAGACTATACAAAAGTAATAAAGTATAAAAGATCATTAAAAAGGAGAAAAATTGGGACTTATCTCTATCCAATGCGCTACAACCAGAGTTAAATCATATAACCAAATGAAAGATCATGTAAAATGACACATTAAGCTGTTGTTTGTTAGTACAATAGTACATCAAAACATGGATTTACAAATGAATAATATTACAATAATGTCACTCTAGGTATGAGTTTCAAGATATCATTAACTAATAAAAGAAATAATAAGTTCCTTCTTTCAGTCGTAGATCACTGAACTATGCGCCTATCTTCGCTTTCAATCAGCCGTAGCTTCCCGTTCACTTAGCCTACGAACTACTACCCGGCTCACTTGAACAAGAAACTCCAGCTTGGTTCACTTTTGGCTCACTTAGCTTTTGCTCAAAATAACTAATTCACTTCGCTTATGCAACGAAGAGAAGTAGTTTGCTTGCTTGCTTAGCTCAAACATGCGAACAACATTTCGTTCCCTTACATCATTTACTTGTTGGCTAGCGCTATTCCATATTTTGCTTTTAGGGAATCTAAGGCCTTGTGATGGTCCTTGTGACTGGAATAAAGAAAGTGATTGATTAGTGAGGTACTTTCGATAGCCATGCCTACTTTTTGATCCTTCCTCGAGTTGGACATCCAAGATCAAGGAATTAGGTGAGAGACACGTTTTGATTAGTTAGTGGAATATGATAAAAGTGTTGAAATTGTGTGGCCCAACATACTTTTATTTGTGTTATTTTTTACACATTATTATTGAACATTTTCATTTTATTTTGTGGTTTATGGAATTGTTAATTGGTACCATTATTTTTTGGTTTACTGGATTAGTGGATTGGTTTATGGATGATCATCTGGATGAGCCACATTGTAGTCCTCGACTTGATCGCACCTATCATGATGCATTATGTGCTTACATATGCATTGTTGGACTGTGATGAGTTTAAGGGGTGCAAGTCCAAATTGCTAAGACTATGGGAGACATGAGGATTAATCTCTCGATGGTCAGTACACATAAAGTCTGTGGAGTCCATCTATGGAAATACCTCGTGTATGTTGAGTGTTGATCTTAGTGATTAATGTTCCATTGCCAGTGACTTGACAATTATAAAAGTGTACGCATACCTACAACTGTCAGTTTGAAAAGATTTATTGTCAAAATGGTTTTGCAGAAAATAATGTTTTTATTTATTAATATAAAAATAATATCTATTTTCTCTTTTTGTAAAAATCAAGTTTGACTTTGGAAATGGGCAGTTTGTGTTTTTGTTCCCTTTTTCTTTTGGGGGCATTTTAGTAATTGTTAAGGTAAGCCCAAGGGTTATTCTGGATATAGTCATTAGATGGCTAGCATCTCACTTGGGGTTAGACTTTATGGCTAGTCATCTCCATCCTAGAGATATAAATATCTCAAGGTCACACATACAAGGGGAAGGAAGAAGCTCAAAATACCGGGTTGTGGTATACCTGTCCAGTTGGGGTGAGCACCTTGATTGTTTGTGAGTTCCTTGGATTTTTGGTAGTTTCACCTATTATGATCATCTTTATAAACACCTACAAAATCTTTTACAAAGGTTGGATCTATATCTTCAAAAGGTATGTCAATTTTTATTAGTCTTTCATCCTTGTGAAAAATCAATTTTATGATTTTTTTGTTTCTTGAATTTGTATCATTTGATTCTTAAGGGCTCTCAAGCCAACAACACAAGCATGATGGCTCTGCTAAAATTTTATTTTATAGATGATTCTCTTGGTATTCATGTTATTGATTTGTTTCTTTAAAATGAATTGTATGTTATTCCTTGGTTTTGATTATGAACATTATTTTGATTATATGTTTATATATATATATATATATATATATACTAGTAAAAATTACACGTGCAAATGCACGTGTGGCCATATGTTGAGGGTGAGAGGATTTGAAAGAGAGATAGGGTTTGTGAGAGAGAGAGGTGTACAACTCAAAATAAATAATATAATAAATGTTATCCTCAATTCATCTATCAATAATGCATTTTTTCCCCTTTTTTTGGTTAAAGCAAAATTACTTTCTTGGATCACAAATAAGTCAAATATGTGAATGTGTATACATGGATTTTAAAAACGTTATCATGACTTTGGAGTGCATTCTACTGATGTTTATTTATTTTCAATGTTAGACAAGCTTAGAAAAAAATGATATCTTGAAAGGTCTATAGGGCATTATGAACGGTACAATAATGCTTTGAGATGAAAACCAAATAGTGTTAGGAAAATGATTTGATTCGTCATTCTTCAATATTACAAATTAAAACAAAAACCATTCGTTCAGTAATTTTTTATTTAGTATAAAGTTTATAGAATAATTTATAAAACTGAAATCACAAGAAAAATTACTACAATAATTCAAAACACAAACGGGTCGTAGGCTACTTTACAGGAAAACCTTGAGCAACATCTACGTACCTTCTTCTCCTTAAATTTCCATTGAAACAAGGGATAGCTAATTAAAGAATTCCAATGAGCTGTTGCAATGAACACAAATCTAAAAATAAGTAGTCGGATAAGATGGCAAAATATGGTTGAATTGGCTAAATAAATATTCATAAAAAAATCATTAGAATCAAGTAACCTTCAATGCCTTAATTTAGTTGATAAGATCATGAGACCCTCAATGCAGAAAAAAATAAAAATTCATAGAGAAAAAAAGTAATATTCTATACTACGAATCGATAAATTCCATAGTATCTTCAACTTAAATATTGATAATGACAAGGAATTTGAGAGAAATATTTCATATTTTTTACATCTTTCACAATGTCGACAAAGTTGCAGAGAAGTCTAACTTCTGATCATCGTTTCAAAAGTGAGTTCAATCGTTGCTGCTCAGTGTTAAAGTTGTGCCAACATTATTGCTCTCACATATTCGAGATTGGATTTGGCCGGAGACAAGTCGAGGGAGTGGGTGAGTGAAGTGAATTGAGAAGAGAACTGTGAGAGAGAGAAGGGGAATTAGAAAAATCTCTATTTATCCGCAACAATGACAAAGGGATTTGAAAGAAATAATTCATACTTTTTACCTATTTCTAATTTAGATATTCAAAGAAGAGTAAATCCTTGGAAACACTTTGATAAACCACATGATATCACTTACATTGCATAAGACGAAAAGACAAAGCTCTATTGTAATTGAAACCATCGACTCCTCGGACTCTCAATCAGTGATAAAGACCTGCAACAATTCCAATACTTTTTAAAATTTTTATTCTACATATATAGGTAAACTATGAAAATTAAAACTATAGGAATGAAAAGAAGTCCAAGAACAAAAGAACTATGAATTAAAAATATATATATATATATATATATATATTTGAAAAAAAGCATTGACAAAAATCAAATTCAAACAATAACCTAGAGAAACAAAAGAAATTACTGAAGAATGAATCTAGGTACATCATTCCCGGAACCAACTTCAGAAGTAAGGATCCTTCAGCCTCTCATGCTTTGTTTTCTTCTCAACTAATGTCAGCCCCTTCCTGCAAGAGCCAAGGAGAGAAAGAGAGGAACGTGAGAGACAAAGCATGAAATTTTTTTTTTTTTTTGGCTAGAAGGAAAAGAATTTCAAAAGAAGAGAGAGAGAATCGTGAGAATTCTTTTGGTAGAAAGGGGGTTTAACCGTATGAGAGTTGGAGATTATAAGGAAACTATTTTTTTTTTAAATATTTTTTATTGATAAAGAAGTTAAACGAAATTAGAAAAGCAATTGAGAGGAGAGAATATAGAAATATATAGATTTTGTTTAGTAAAAATAGAAAGAGATAAAATATAGCAAGATAGTGAAGAGAGAAGTAAATTAATAAAGAAAGAATATAATAAAAGATGAGAGAGAGAGAGAGAGAGAGAGAGAGAGGAACGTGAGTGACAAATGTGGAAAATAAATATTTTTTGGTAGAAGGAAAAGAGTTTCAAAAGGAAAGTGGGAAAGTGGGAAAGTGGGAGAGAGAGAAATTAATTTTTCGTAAAAGGGGTGGGAGAGTTTGAGACTAATAAAGAAATTTATTTTTTTAGAAAATATTTAATTATAAAAAAAAATGAACAAAGGGTACCAAAAAATATAGCAATATATAAATTTTTTTTTTTTAGAAAGATATGGATTAAAAGAGAGGAACGTGAGAGAGGGGAGGGAGAAATTTTAGAAAGAATTTTTTTTTGTATTATGAAAACTCTTCAAAATATAGATTTTTTTCTTTTCTCTTAAAAAAGATATAGATTTTAAGAAAAAAAGAGACCAACTTAAGAGAACGTGTGAGAGGGGAGGAAGAAAAGGAAAGTGGGAAAAAAAGGAGGGAGAGATAAGGAAAGGGATGTGATAGGAATAAAGAAACTAAAATTTAGAAAATATATAAATATTAAAAATACATATAAAGGGTACCAACAATATCGAAAAAATAAAAAGAATTGACTAAAAAGATAATGAAAAAGATGATGTATTTAAATAAGTAAGAGGGGTAAAAAAGTCAAAGAAAATATTAGCCACGAAACATGAGTACATACTTTTATATAATAGTATGATATATATATATATATATATATATTCATCCAAAATTTTATTCTCTTTGGATGAAAAATTGGTAATGATGTTTTATAATTTTTTTTTCGTATCAACTCTTGAAAAATTCTAATTATGATTCAAAGAAATCTTTAAAAAATCTAATTTTGATTTGAAGAAAGTAATTTTTTCTTTTAGTTTCCTACTTGTAATTTTAAAAAAATAATAAAAAAAATTAAAGATCTACCATATTAAATGAGTAGATGAAAAGAAAAATTATATATGAGTTATGTGACAAGTTAATGTCATCACTATTTCACAAAACAAATAAACTTTACTTTAAAATTATGATGTTGAATGTTGTAAAATTATGACATTAAAAGTTCTAAAGTTTCTTTGGAATTATAAATGACATTACCACATGGAGTAAGGCCATTAAAAGGACATAAAAGAACTTTTCAAAAGTTGAAACTTGAAAAGTTTTATTAAATAAAAGATGTTAGAATTTGAAGATTTATTATTGAAAATTGGATAGTCTTTTAATTACTATATGTACTTAATATTTTTTTATGTGACTTAATGACAAACCAAGTATTTTTTTTTAATTCATAACTTGCCACCTTATTTATTAGCTCAATAAGTTATCATAAGTCTAGCCATTTATTATGAATAAATATTTAACTAAGTTATACTTCATTAGCTATATATATGAATTTTTTTTTTTTTATATTTATTATTAGTCTTTTGAAATGCATTTGGATAAATTTCATGTTATATCAAATTAAATTAAATTAATGTTTGATATTTATCCAAGATCAATTTTATTGGAAATTGGTTCTAAATATATACTCCAATGCTGTATATACTCAATCTTACTAATTTCAGTGGGAGTATGAGTTTGGGCATTTGGAGTTGATAATATGGGGATGTCTTATTCATTATTTCTATGCTTAGATATGATAACACCCATCGGTTAATCACATGGATGAGATAGGATTATGGATAGCCATATGGACCCCAAGTGTCGACGCCCATCGGATAAGACACGGTTGATCTTTGATAAATTAAATTTTTTCTTATGCCCATCGGATACAAAAAGAATTTGAGATATCATTGGATCGGTAATTAGATTATTATTTGTGGTCATTGATTAATTGAATCCTTCCCTACACCCAACGGATACAGGGAGGGTTTGTGGTATCATAAGACTGTTAGTTTTTTATTTTGTCACTTTATGTCCAATATTTTCATTTTTGTGCAAAATTGTACTAGGCCTTAGTCTCTGATCTTAATATGCATATTGCATGGTTATGACAGATGACCGATTCATCTAGCTCTTTGAACATGTCTGACATCATGAAAAGTCACATCCTCAATGGACCCAATTATGCTGAATGAAGACGTAGAATATATTTGTTTATTGGATTTCATAATTATTCTCTTGTATTAAAGAGAATTATCCTCCTATACCTAGTGTATTCTACCAAATCTGAAAAGGCTGCTTATAAAATGTGGGCTGAGGCTGATAATAAGGTGAAATCTTTGATGTTGAGATATATGACTGATTTTCTTATGGTTGGTTATATGAATAGTTCATCTAAGGCCATTTTAGATAGTCTTGAATTGAAATTTGGTAAGAAATCAAGCCAACATATTGAAGCTTAGGAAGAAGGATTTTACTACTAATGCTATAGAGCAAAAAGCAGAAAACCCCATCATTGCAAAGAAATATCAGAAAAAGAAAAGGTTCAACAGTAGGAAGCAAGATTGACAGAAGCAAAAGAGAACTAGTGTGAAACAGGATGTTGAATTTAAATCAAGGCAGATTCTTTATTATTTTTGTAAGAAGCCTGGACATAAGAAGTCTCAATATTACTCTTTCTTAAAATCTGTTGGAAAACCCCAAGGTATGTTTGCCACATTGATTCTACATGAGATTAACACAATAATTGTAAAGTCTGGATCTTGGTGGGCTGACTTTGGAGCAACTGTGCATGTTTCTAATACCTTGCAGAGGTTTAAGCAACTGAGTATAAGTGATAATACCAGTTTCATCTACATGGGAAATGATGACAAGACGCAAATTGAAGGAGTTGAAGTTTTTCAATTAAAGTTAAATGATAGAACAATTTCTGATTTAGTTGACTGTTTGTATGCTCCTAGACTTTGAAGAAATTTGTTATCTGTTTCAATGTTAGAAAAACTTGGATATGATTTTTATTTTGGTAATTGAAGATTTCTAATGAATAAAGAAGGTGAAGTTGTTTTGCATGATTTCAGAAACAACAATATGTATCAAGTGCAAATGTGCGGTAATGTTATATGTGATGTGGATGTTGTTATGAAAGATAATGCTACCTATCTTTGGCATTTGAGACTATGGCACATTAATGTAGATAGAATTGCCAAATTGATCAAGTATGATATATTAACTAGAGTAAATCTAGAAAAGTTCCCAACATGTGAAAGTTGCATTTCTAAAAAGATGACTAAAATGTCCTACACAAAAGGTGAAAAATGCTCCCATGTTTTAGAAAAGGTACATACTAATGTATGTAGACCTATGAATATCAATGCAAGAGGAGGCTTTTTCTATTTTATTACTTTCACTGAGGACTTTTCTAGATTTGGATATGTATATTTGATGAAGCATAAATCTACAACCCTAGAAAATTTTAAAGCCTTTCCACTTGAAGTTGAGAAGTCGACTGGGCAAGTGATTAAGTCACTTAATTCAGATAGAGGTGGAGAATATTTATAGGTGATTTTGAGATGTTTTGTCTTGAAAATGGTATTAAACATTTTCGTACTCCACCTCATACTT
>NC_056561.1:43182616-43202594 GCF_013358625.1 Macadamia integrifolia | reverse complement strand
AGTCATGCAGTTAATCTACAGCCTATTCAAACTACCTAAGGTTCAAGAGGTCAGCAATACAACAAAACAGATTAGTCCATGATTGCTAAGCCTCAGATAAGACAACCAGGCTTGAATGGTTGATCACTAGGCCTGGGTGGTCTGTATGTCTCTAAGCACCAGAGGTCCCCTATGAAAATCATTGACTTGTCAATAAAACATCCCAAAATCTAAATATTTAGATCAGACGGTATGACCACCAACCGTGGGTTAGTTAGCTTAAATGTCATGTATCCAACACTATAAGCTAGTCCCTTGACCACCATAAAAATCCATATTTCTTGTGCTAAGATGTTGGACTTGAGTATACCCTTTGTTAATTAATAAAATAGTAAAAACATGTTGGACTTGATTGTCCTATTGTTAGGCTGCCATGACAACCGACAGCCAGGACAGAAGCTAGAACGGTCCAACATTAGATCCATTTAGAAACATTTTATATAAGCTTGTTCGTTTTATGCAAGAATGGAAGATTATACTGTATAATCCCATAGTCGGGTTTGACTGATCAAAAATTAAAATAAAATTACATGAGGTATGGTAGATACTCACCTTTCTCCACAGAAACATGGACCATTGGATTGAAATCTCTCAAGCAATCACAGCAAAGTTCAGCAAGAGAATGCCCGCTGTACATATTATCATCAGGAGGAATTAAGAAGTTTGCAGAAAGGGCTTCTTCTGTGACCAGCCTGTTATCCATCAGGGTCAAACTACCAATTCCAGCAAGAACAATATTCTTGCAAAACTGCGGCAATGATAAATAGATCAATAAGTAAATCTAAAATACACCATCTCTCAAAGAAAATAACATCAAGAACTATCATACATTTTAAGTACAGATGGAAATAAAAAATGACAAGCACTGAGGTCAATTTTGATACATGCTTCCAACGAGTGCATGAACCACACAACATCAATATCACATACCTCTGGATTCTAATGACAATTCTCTCCATCTCTCCCCCCCCTCCAACTACTCTCACTCTCCTTTATTTTTTTTCTTTTTTTTTTGGTGATAAATCTTCATTTGTTTCTAGATAAAATATTTGAAAACAAAATCTTTTGATAAATTCAGTACAAAAAGGCAGGATTTTACTTGAAAATTTTCCTTTCGCATGGATTTTACCTAGAAACAAATGTAGCCCAAGTACAAATTTTTTGAAAGAAAGACAAATACATTCAGTATTTCTCCAATGACCTATTTTTAATGTTTGCCAAATCCAACACTCATAACTCACAAACACCTTATTTCAGTTTTTCACCCTAGAACTCATTTTAACCGGTCAATTCATACAAAGCTGGTTTGTATGCAATTATCTATATATAAAGTAATAAAAAGTAGGGTAAAACTTTTCAGAACAGAGCCCCTTGATAAGTTTATCAAAGCAACTTAAATATCTTGGATGGGGCCCAAATTTTGTGGGACAGGCAGACCCCAAGGTCCCCTCACATGTAAAATTTCACCCTAAATTTTGACCGAAATGTTGAATGCTTTGTGTTTTGCATGCTGTTTCTTGGTTGACACTGAAACATTTTCTCAACCATGCCAGTAAACGGGAGGGTATTTGATTGAATTAGGCTCTAAAATTCGACAAGTGGCTAATACAAACCATGTACTACCTATAACAGTATAACCTATCGAATGGTCAAAATTGCCACATCATCATCCGCATGGCAGAAAAACGGCCCACTCAAGTAAGTTTTTCCCAACATGAAGAACAATGAAGTTAGCAATTTCGAGGTTTTTCTTTTTATTCATCACAAGACTAGTCAATTTCCTTACATGAAATGCGGCAAGAACGATCAATCCATACAGCTTTCTAAACTGATTTGTTGTAAGGTATATTGCACTCGTGCAGAGAGCATCAAGAGTCAGAACTTCACAATTCATCAAGCAGTCCTATTATTCCTAAACCATCCTTAGTGGGAATATCTTCTACACCACCATTCATGTATCAAGCTCCATGCATTGTGGTCAAGCTTCCGATTTTGCGTGATTGGAGCTGAACGGTTTAAAATTGGGTAAACAGCTTTGTAGATAATAAAAATACATGTATTTCAGTTTCTTGACAATATAGTTTACCATCCTATGCTTCCATACTCGCTTATGCTTCATATTTGAATTTGAACTATACTCCAAAAAATTCGAAGAACAACTGCAAGAACAGTATTAATATGACATCCGCCTCAACAACTGCTCCTTTCATTCCGCTAACAAACATACGGGGTAGAGCAGCTAATAAAAAAAATATGCAATTTCAGTTTCTTGATAATATAGTTTAGGGAAAATTACGTCCCCCTCCCCTATACTTTGTCGAAATTACACGTGGATCCAAGGGTTTGGACGAATTACGCCCCCTCCCCTAGCTTTGACAGTGTTAGTATGCTGTTAGTTTTAAACCTCAAAACACGATGTTACCCTTCAATGAAAAAAAAAAAAAAACTTAATAGGATAAGACCAATTTGGGTGGGGAATTTGAGCGGTTTTGATGCCCTTACTGGGGAGTACGGATGGGAGGAAGGGGTTAGGGTTTGGTGTTGCCGGAGAGATGGAAGAGACTGAGCTAGAAGAAGGTGAGGCTTGCGATTACTAGGACGACGACGAAAGCATCGACCCTGATGTCGCTCTCTCTTACATTGTGAGGGTTCTTGTCTGTTTTACTTCCCAGCGGGTTTGCGTTTTTTTTTTTTTGGGGGGGGAGGGGGGCCCTTTTAGGATGGGAATTTATTAATCAAGTTTGTTGCTCTGCTGAATATTTATGTTTACTTTGTTCCATCCATCTTTAGATTGGGCATTGAAAGTGTGGGGGTTCTGGGTCTGGTGTGGTTGGCAGTTTCAATTATCTGAGGGGTCTCATCCATTGTTTGACACATGTGTTCAGGATGCTTAAGATATGTTTCATCTAAGGTTTGGAATAATTAGGGTTCTTATAAGCAAATTTGCTTTAGAAATTAGACTTGGGAGCTCTTAATTGTTATGGCTCTAGAGATTCTGAGGATGTGTGGTTGGGTGATTTTAAGTCTCAATCAATACAAATCAACAGAGACCCCCGTTTCTTTGACTATTTTCGGTACTATGGGAGAAAAAGTTAATTCGTTTATTGAACATATAAAATTACTAACTTAACTAGTTATGCCTGAAGGTTTTCCAGATTGTGCTGTTTTGAAAACCATTCTAATAGCATGGACTCTGACTGAATCTTCCTATTTGTGATCTCGGATATTCATGAAGTGGTGCGTGGACCAATTTCTTTTTGGACAATACCAAACCTTGAAAGGGCGGATTCCGAAATGTTGGAATTCTGGACAAGACAACTATCCACAGGAGATGAAGAGTGAAAAGATCACACAAAAGAGAAAGACTGAACATGACATGACGGAGGAAAATTACGGATGTCGAGGCTGCTATCTTCTCTTATCTTATCCATGGTGCTCTATGCAAATGTCTTCTTCTCAATGGAAGCAGGTTGAAGGATGAAGCAGGAGGGTTGAAGAAGCATGAAGCAGTTGCAGAATAAAGTAGGTTGAAGAAGAGTGAAGCAGGTAGAAGGAGAAAAACCCTCTTTTGTCCCTTTTAATGGAAGGGTATATTGGTAAGTTCATGTGTATATAAGGGCATTTTCGGCATTAGAATGTATTATGTAAGCTGACGCCACCAATTAACAGTCACAATTTCATGGTGACTAACGGATTGGACCTAATTGTAAGAATCTTAAAAAGTGTAGGGGAAGGGAGTGTAATTCGTCCAAACCCTTGGATCCATGTGTAATTTCGGCAAACTACAGGGGAGGTGATGCAGAATCGATGCTGTTGAACCGGGTTGACCCTTCAGGCAATCTCAATCGAGATGAACCGGGTCTGATTGGATTTTTGGATTCATTAGGATATTTAGGATATTATTTTATATGGGGATTACTTGCAATCTTTTAATTTGGGTAGTTAATAGTCAAGGAATTACCAGTTTGAATTTATTTTGTTTTTAATTTCCTTAGTTGGAATTTAGGAAGTAATTTGAAGTTACTAATTTTAGTTTTAGACTTTGCTAGGCAAGTTTTAATTTTCAGTTATTATATAAGGGCATGTAATCCAAGTTATTAGATAGATTGAAAAGATGAATTGAGTTTGAGTATTTGTGAAGCTTGCGGGCGTGTGTGCATGATTCTTCTTTCCCCCCCTTTCTTAGTGTGATTTCTCCTTCTCCCCTGCAACTCTGAGAGCCATCTCAGGGATTTCTTCCCTACCGTCCCGGCCATCCTCCATCAGGAGGGAGGTGTAATTTTCCCTATAGTTTAATATCCTATGCCGCCACATTCTCTTACCCTTCATATTTGAATTTGAACTTTACTCCAAAAAATCAAAGAACAACAGCAACAACAGTATGAATATGACATCCAGAAGTCAGTGAACTACCTCAACAACTTCCCCCCTTCATTCCGCAAACCAAAATACAGGTTTGAGCAGCTAATAAAAATATTTGCAATTTCAGTTTCTTGGTAATAAATTTTACCATCCTATGCTGCCATATTCACTTACGCTTCATATTTGAATTTGAACTTTACTCCGGCAAATTAAAGAAACAACAGCAACAAGAAGTCAGAGAACTACCTCAACAACAGTTCCTTTCATTCCGCTAACCAAAATATGAGATTTGCTCAACCTGTCAGTGAACATCGATGACATTCAGAACAGACAAAGGTTAAAATCTACCAACCTCAAGAACCACAGAATTTACGAAACCACAAAAATAATAAAAAAGAGAGAAGATGAACATATAGCCAAATACCTTCTCTGCGCATCAACACCCCATACACGAATCTGGCGGTCATACAAAGCAGTCTCTTGCTCTGTCAACTCCTCACCGTCCATTATCAGCCGCAACCCGCTTGTACCCTCAGGACACGAATATAATCACAGTGGAGGATTGCAAAAAATCCGAATATAGAAGATGAATACTGAAAAATGAAAACCCTAATACCCACAACGATTACAGATTACTGTAGCAGTGCAGAACCACTAGTTGAACGCTAATCCTTTGGGAAGAGCCAAAGGGGAAAGGGTGCTTTTGCTGAGAGATTAGCTCTGTCAGTGAAGACTGTGCAGTGGTCCAGGCCCCCCAGGGTAGTAGGGAATCAACTTTACTCCAAAGTAAATGTCGCAACTCGCGAGGGTTCATCTTTTGAACCTTTAATCCTTTTAGTCGGGTTTCAGTTTTGAAATTTTACTCTAAAGACGCACATCATGGCTGCGATTCTTTTGAAAAAGAAAAAAGCGACCTATGGTTTCAAATTTTGACATTTTAGCTTTCCTGTACCTTGCTTATCTGCAAGGGTGTCAATTGATTCGGTTCAAATTTTCAATTCGATATCAAGATTCAAATTTAGAAATTGAGACGAACCAACATTGAATAATTTTTATAATTTCAAAACCGAAATCAAGTCGATTTGGTTTATGTATTCTATTTTTATATGGTTGGTACATGATCTCGGTAATTTGACTCAAATTTGATTTAAGTGGAAATAACCAATTGAAACAAATAAAGTTGGGAAGTGAATTATAATTTTATGAAGATACGGCCTCAAAATATCCAATTTGGTACCTTTCAAGTTTCAACCCCTCTCACACAACACAACACAACAAAGAAATCTATAAGAAATATTTTTCATACAACTCAACAAAGACATGATAGTATTTTTCGTTGGCCATGGATCACCTTACATCTACTTTTGAAAAATGCTCTTCTTTTATGCAAATGTTAATTTTTGGTATAAAGCCTAACAATAGTTTAGTTAGAACGCTTAAGACCATAGCTTACAATGCTATGGATAGGAAGGTTGTGATCAAGGAATTACAATATTAGTTAGATAGCTTAACTTAATATTATTGTTTAATTTTCGATCAAAAGACTCAACAAAAGACATATGATTGTAGGTTTAGGTACTGTTCAATTAACACAGGTTGCACTTTATTCGACTTGATGAAAACCGCTTTTAGTAAAAAACCAAAACAAACTAATTACATTTTTACTTTTTTTAAACCGAAAACCAATCGCTTTTAATCAAAAACCAAAAACTAACTAATTACATTTTTACTCTTTTTAAACCAAATCGAACAAAGATGCAACGCTAGCTTTGATGCTACTTAATGGTAGTTATATTTGTCGATAGGTCTTCCATTATCATTCAAAGTTTTATTTGATAGGCTTGAACTTGAGACCTCCTAAAGAGCGTGGACTTTACGAATCACTGCACCAACTACACTAAACAGTTGTTGTTATTATTGTTCGAAGTTGATTATTGTAATTTATCAATTTTATTTGTATGAAGATAACTAGCTCTTGTGATAGTTCAATCAGTCGGACCCAAATTCATAGAGCAGTAACATTATTCCATTTCAAAATGATCAGATGAAGAATAAAGATATATATGGGATAGGATCCTATGACGCCATAGTGCAATTTCCTATCACGAGGAAGTGGGAAATTGAATTGTCCAGTAGGAGGCGATTTTTAATGAGGGGGAGAGTATGGCGTCTTTGTGTGAGACGTGAGTGCTAGCACATGCACAAGAATCAACACGTTAGCATCGTGACAATAATCTTTTTTTGTAAAACTATTGTCTAAATATTAAAAACCATATAAATATCCCACATCTAGTTGAATGGTCTGATATTTTTGCATGTATGTTATAATTTGGTAATTATTCTAATAAGTTGCCAATTTTAGTAAACTTTAAAACCATTTTTCTCAATCAAAATGATACCCTAAAGATATCACCCTAAGGTATTTACATGAAAGAAACATTAAATTGGTAACTATCTTATTCACAATACCTCTAAAATCTTAAATCGTAAAAGGGTGAGGGTTCTATGAGTAAGCAGGATACTCTACATATATTGATATTTTTTTTTCTTAAAAATAATAGAATAATCTATGTATATACCTTAGGCTCAGAAAACCCTTTTCCATAGCAAAATACCTTCACAACTCGTGGAGTTACTTGCCCTTGTAGATCCATGGAATAGGCAATTCAAATCCATATATAATTCCATCCAATTAAGCTTATTGAGCAGCCAGCTTATATAATTAAGCATGGAACATTTGTGTTAGTTTTTGAAGAAACATCCAACAGTACAATATACATAAAAATAATAAAGTAAAAAAAAATAAGAACAAGAAAAAAAAGATTTTTAAGTGAAAATTTATTCACTGTGAAGGTAAAACCAGGAGATCTAGTCCTGGTAAAACTTCTACTATAATAATAATGGGATTATAACTTCTCTCTTATCAGTGTTCACCAAAATAAGTGGGCTTCCTTACACAGTATAGAGGCTAAACAACAATAAAAAGGAAAAACCCTATTCTTAGATAACAAGATAATTCTCTCCTTATGAGATCGACTCATAAGAGTATAGTACTCTTCATTTTTTTGGTAATAAAAAAAGGGTGCTTCATCATTACCAAAAAAAAAAAGTGTGCTCCATAGTAATGATCATAGTCCCCGTATGGCAAGCGGCGCTTCCACAGGACCAATGGGCAATAGTGGGCAATGCCAAGACTCGAACCCACAACCAGCCGACTCAAGTGGTGATGGGTTGAGAGCATTTTCACTACTAGGCTACCAACCCCATTGGTTAGAGCATAGTACTCTTCACCTCAATACTAATGTGATAAGAAAAAAAATTAAGAAATTATAGGACCTTTATTTCATCTATAAAGAGAGAGAACACTGCTTGTATGCATATATCATTCTATGAACACCATTCTTTGTGTTTACACCATTTGTGTACACTACCATCTTGAACCATATCATTGTTTTCACACCCTAAAAGAAATTAACCTGGTTGGTATCCAACCGATCATGGTGCACCAGTTTGGTCATGTGTGCTTTCCCAATCAGATTTGGTATACATCACACTGCCACTTTTATGGTGATAATCAAATTGGAGTCATCTGTGGTTTTTCACTTCATCTGTGCTTCTGTTTAACTTCCCTTTGGAGCTCTTAGGCCCTATAATCACATTATTGGGCTTACCACTATATATGTTATTACCATGATTCCCCCTCCCCCTAAGTTTATAATAAAACAGAAAAGGATGAGCAAGAGAGAAGTGGTAGGATGTGGTTACAAAGAAAACTACACCTAGTGGAGAGTGGATTATTATCCAATTCCTTACTTTTAGGGAGCTCCTCAATGAGGGGAGTATTAAGCCTGAGTTCAGAACCTTTGCATGTAAGTTCAATTGAATGTATACTTCATGTGTCAATACATGTCCCTTTTGTTTCTATATATATCTGTCACACCCCGTTCACACTGAATCGGGCCAGTGACCTGGTTAACACCGGTTAATCCAAACCTGCCAGGATCATCTGATACTGCATTCCACCACAACATACACACAACTAATAAAAACTTATCAGATCAGTGGAAGACTAGGTTTACCTGTGGATATTCCCATAATACTTGATACCCGAATTGTGATACAATAGTTATATACATGTGGGCCCGAAGGCATGATATTTACACAATAAAAGTACAATTCACATATCAAGTACATAAAGGAAACCAACAAAAATCAGAGTATACAGCTCAACTCGGTATCAAGGCTAGAGCTCAGCTCGGCATCAAGGTTTGAGCCCAGCTCGGCATCACATGGTAGAGCTCAGCTCGGCCTCAAAAGTGGAGCTCAGCTCGGCATCAGAACTGCGGTCCCGCAGCACAACTCTCGCACGGGCAATCAGTGCCGTGCTTTAACTCCTCAGGGGCCCACCAGTCCTCTTCGGGGAACTCGACCATGGGACCCACCCCGTGCTCCTCAAATGTATGACCTGTAAAATCATCTAAAAAGGGGTGCACACGTGGGATGAGCTCACTAGCTCAGCAAGTGGTAAGATAGACCACACAGCAGTCCACACATCAAAACACAATCATATGCACTACATGTCATGCAATACATTTTAAATCACATCCACCTAAGCAACATTACTAAGTCTTTGGTATAGTGCTACTGCAGTCACAGTGCGCGTATACTCCAGGTATGAGCCGCGAACTCCATCCCGCGATACACCCATAGGGCTGTCGAAGAAGGCCCACCGTGAGTACTCGAAAAAGTAAAAACATGCTGACCACCGGCTCTCAACAGAAAAGTAAATGACTGAAATTAAAGGTGCCGACTGTCCTAATGACCCGCTGGGCGTTATGTCTAACAGCCACAGTGACCCGACAATCGCGACCACTGCTTCCCCCCAAATGGTAACCCAACACCTTAACCCCTGTTGGGAAGGGTCGTAGCACGGGACGGTGAAAATCCTAAACCGCATGCTCCTATATGATAATAGTACGATTGCATAGTGCCACCGCGTCCCATACCACGAGCCACCAATGCACTTGTGTCCAAGCCGACTACGGCATCTAGTCTATTAATGCATTATGCACCATAATGTCAACATTCATCACATAAGCATCTCATCACTTGGCATTTAGAAAGTAAACATAACACACATGCATAACAATGTGAGGATGACTAATCTACATAGCATGTTCATGATGGCATGACTAGACTAGATACATTTAAATGAATGCAAAACAATGCCTTGAAACAAAGTCAAACGTCCTCTCCCCACTTACCTGTAGTGTACAAGGATTCCCGTTCGGTACGGGTGAGATTCGGCGTGAGAAGCGTAGGATTTGGTGAACCTAACATGATTGAGTGGGGTTAGTACTTCAACATTTTGGAATCAAAATTAACACGATCCGATGATAAAATCATGTTTAGAACGTTAAAAGAAGGTCGCACGTCCGATTTGGGTCCAATCGGACGTAAGAATCACATTCGGGGCCCCACAGGTGGGTCAGACAGGTGGGTTGTCTGGCTCACCGGTTGGCCCACCGGTTTGGACAGGCGGGTAGGTTGGCCCACCGATCTAGCATGCCGGTTGTGCCCGAAGGCCCTGCCCTCTCAGGCGGGTGCCCACAGGCGGGCCAGATGGCCCACCGGTTTGGCCCACCGGTCTTGGCGGAAAACTTGCTGTTTCTTCCCAACTTCCTCCATTCTTTGGGGATTCAAATGGGGGCTTTTCCCAACCCATTATTCACACTTTCAATGTCTTATAGGATGGTTCTAACCTAGATCTAGGTTAGATTCAAGTGATGGGAAGCCATCTTACCTTCTTTGCTCAAGAACACCTTCAAACCCTCAAAATCACTTCAAACCCACAATGCTTCTCCAACCTTGTCGATACCTCTTCAAATCCTTCAAGATCAACACATAAATCATCTATTAAACCTTAGATTCATCATCTCAAAGGGGATTTACAAGATCTCAAGAAACCCTACTCGAATCAAGGGTTTTACTTGGGTATGGTGAATGTTTAAGGAACCCAACTTTGCTTACCTCTAAATGTAGATCTAGTATTGAAGATCACTCTTCCGGCGCCAGAATGGGAAGATTAAGCTTCGGCGCCGCTGAAATCCTTCTCTTCTTCCTCTTCCTTCTCTTCCCTTCTTCTTCCCTTTCTTTTCTCTCTCCTCTTTACTATCCTCACCAACGTACGAGTGTCATAAATGAAAAGAAAAGAAAATCATAAATGCTGTATATATACTTCTTAAATAACTAAATAGTTCACATGGATGGGTCACTCAGGTGGGTGGGTGCGCCCACCTGTCCGCCCACCAGTCCGCCCATCTGAGGGCCAAAACTTGGAATTTCGACAGAGTTCGGGCCTCGGCGCCAACCCCACCCCTGGCATACGATGTAATATATGTATACACCTTAATATACGGCTACAATACCTGCTTTATCCGTACATGGCCTTATGATAGGTGCATGTACACGGCTAGGGTACTCCCATCTCTTCTGGCACTGGCTCGGACTTGTCGGGCTAGTCGGTGTTTAAGGTCACCCTTGCCATCATAGTCCATAAGGAGCCCGCTTTAACTCTTTCCAGTTCGGGTCCTGCATAGTTAACCCGGGTCAACTGAGTAATCAGACCGGGTTTAAGAAGTAGGGTATTACAATATCACTCTTCGATCACCCTAAAAACGACATTAAGTAGCATATATATTGACATCTAAAATGTTATGCTCAGGTGAACGTACATGCATGTGACCTCAACTCGTATTAAGTATGTCTACAAAGATTAGATAAGGGTTTCCTTTCTTATTAAAATATCTAAGAGAAGATTCTCATATATTTTTTCTTTGCGAGATAATAACTTAAAAAGAGAGGAAAGTCCCACCAACTCTATTAGTGTTGGAGAGAGAGAGAGAGAGAGAGAGAGAGAGAGAGAGAGAGAGAGAGAGAGAGAGAGAGAGAGAGAGAGAGAGAGAGAGAGAGAGAGAGAGAGAGAGAGAGAGGGGCAGAAATAAAACAATTTTGGCTAAGAGGAAAGGAAGTTGAATGTGAGATATCTTTTTAAGTTTATCTTTATCACTAGTCTTCTCCATTTGACTCTAATTGCTTCAAAAGTCAAGAATTTAGCTTACTTATATGTTATTTTATGTTAATTTACTTACGAAAAGGTAGAGTCTCCATTTTACCTTTGATATCTATTGCAACCTCTTTCGTTATATTTTTTTCTTATTAAATTCTCCAAACTATGTTTAGATTTTGCAGCCAATTGCAAGCTCATGGTCTTGCTAAATGGTCATGAGAACCCTCTTCTCCAAAGGATCTCATACCTAATGTAATTTCATTTTTTTTCTCTCTTTTTTTCCCCCAAGATGATGAATAAAATTTCCCCCAACCATGGATTTACATAGAGAAAAATTTATTATATTAATTTTTGAGTTATTCATGTAAGTACTAAAGTCTTGAAAATATACACTAAAAGTCATAACTTTTAGCAGAGCAAAGGTTGGGTATATCGCTAAATCCAACTAGCAACAAAACCAATGGGGGGCTGATATGGGAGAGGCATGAGGATCATTTCTAAGGGGAAGGGAGAGAGTGACACATGCTGGGCACTCTGCTGAGTGCCCAGCCTTATAAATTGCATATTTCATAACTTATATTTTTTACTTTTTAACCGATTGTGTATATGCATGCACCCTCCTAATTAATATTCTAGATTTTCTAACATTTATTGTTCCATTTGGCAAATCCCAATTAAGATGAAACCTAACATGCATGCAATGATACCCATATACAGAATGTGGGTCTCATTTGCCACATGATAGATATTTGAGTCTTTCAGATAAGCTTATCCAAATGAGCTGCCATTCATAAGCCTCCCCTACCCCACCCCCCCCAAAAAAATTCATTTATTTATTTTTTCTAATTTTTTTGCTCTATATATATCTGGATCTATTGCACAACTTTATTCCGTGTTTGAGTATTTAATCTAATGTCACAAACTTTACAAGTAGTAATCAAACTAATGTTATAAATTCCACAATCCTAGGGGGGGTGGGGAGGGAAAAAAAAAAGGAGAGTTAAATTGGAGTGTAAATTTGCATCTGATTCAATATGTGTTCAAAGTTGTCTGTAGACTTCTCAATAGGATGTGTATGCATCCCTTCATATGTTGTGACAACAATCCCTTCATCTTTGGATAGGCGTTGGACTTGCTTCTTCACATTGCACCCTTGATGTGTGCACCGATAGTAACTCCTGCAAAAAAAAATCAATTCATCACTTACCTGATCATATAATATTTTTCAGTATTGGGTCCTTGAACATCTTCAAAATATTTGAATTCATTAAATACTAGAATAGGAACTAGAAAAATTAAATCTGTTCTTTTTTTTTGAGAATTTTTCCCATAATTGTATGAGTCTCTGAAGCAAAGCATGGTCTCTCCAACTTTCTCTCTCCCATTTCAAATTCCTTCATGCAATGCGGTGATTCTTAATTGCATGGGGTGAATTATTCAAATATTTTGAAAATGTTTCACCAAAAAAAAAAAAAAAAAAAAAGACAAAATCAAATCATCACTTCTGATCGTATAATATCTTTCGGTGTTGGGTCCTTGAAAATTTTCAAAATGTATATAATTTTTTTTGGTTAAAAAATTTCAAAATATTTGAATAATTCAAAAAATACTAGAATAGGGGCTAGAAAAATAAAATATATTCTTGTTTCTTGAGAATTTTTCCCATAAATGTACAAGTCTCTGAAGTAAAGCATGGTCTTTCCAACTTTCTCTCCCTCATAGTAGTGCACAAATTAATGAACAAACAACGAATTACTTGACTTTAGTCCAAGAGGTCATCAGTCATTTCTGATTCTCATAATTTGTCTTCAACTTCAAATTCCTTCAATGGGGTGATTCTTAATATTTGTGAGAACCAGAGACCATAATATGATGCTGTAATTGTTCTTCTCTAACAAAGAACTCAAGTTAGATTTAAGTGGAACAAAGATGAACTATGCATATCAAAAACTTTTCAATGTTAGGAAAACTATCATAAATGTTCTAATCCTAATTTCTTTTTTGCTTATGCTATGTTCACGAATATGGATTGGAGGAGGCGTTAGGTGACCCAAGGCATTGGAGGAGGCCTAAACACAAGGCGACCAAGGTGTCTAGATGTCTAGGCATCATCTAGGGGACACCTTAGTAATTATAATTCACATCTTTGATAATTCTTCAGGAGAGGAATAGGTATACCACCGGTATACGATAAGCTAGCGGACAACACCAATGGGGGCACATGATGGGATATCATTGAGGAACGATATGGTAGTCATTTCAAAAAGGGGATGAGAAACATAGACACAATAGGTGCTGCCACACGGTATACTAGTGACATACCCAACCTTTTTCCCTTCTTCTAAACTATATGTTTTGTTTACTTATTTTTGTATATTAAAAAAAAAAGGGGGCGGGGGCGGGGGCGGGGGCGGGGGGGGAGGGCGTACCCAGTGCACGAGGCTCCGCATGTGCAGGGTCTGGGGATGAGAACTATGCAGTCTTACCTTGAGAATATCGAGAGACTGTTTCTGATAATCTTGGTGATGATTAAGCTATCTCACCGTGGTCTAACCATATGAAATCCTTCCTTCCATTACTAAAATTGGAAATAAAGGAAAATATCATATGCTTACCTCCTTGTCTATTGTATTGTCAAGGAAACAAGAATGTTCTTATTGGCCTCTGGGGCCGGGTATGTATACTTGACTCTCCTACAACAAAGAGCTAAACGAATTGACTCAAGTAACCATATTACTCAAAGTCTGAACCGCACCTAATGAATGTGTAACATGCAAGGAACTGAAACCATGACAATAACCATCCACAGGTGGCAAATTTGTTTGGACAGACAGAGAGAGTTAATTGATTGGCAACTATATTGAGAGCCCTTGAAAAAAGAAAGAAAAAAAAAACTATAGCATGAAAGGATTCAAATGAATGAATAGGGTGATCACAGTCTATTTCAAAGAAATCACCCAAGGAAGGATATTTGTATTGGTGAGGCTGATCTCAGTTTTATACTTTCAATGATTAGGGTTTCTTTATATAGGGTATGCTCTCATAAGTCTTTCATCAGAATAGTGAAAGCTTTGATTTATCAACCACTCAATTGTGGATGTATATATCCCATCCTCATGTTCTATTTGTATGTGTGATTCTCTTTCGTTTTCCTTTTGCTATCATTATTTTACTGTTATTCATTCCTAGCAGTAGCAGGAGTGAACTCCTAATTTAAGAGTTTGATATTTCATTGAGGATCTGCATCTAAAATAATTTAAGAAATGATTAATAAAGAAGGGATATATATCCTTAATAATTTATATATATCTTTGATACATCTAATATAAGACAAGTGGAAATCTACTTTTTAGTAAAGTCGAACAATGGTTGGTGGGTGGGGTTCTAGCTATAATAATAAGGTAAATGAATAAAATCAAAATCTACTATTCATTAAATCAATTAACACCAACCATGGAAAGAAAATAAGAAGAAGAAGAAGAAAATGAAACCAACCTGGGAAATTTGTTGTTCTTCACAGCCTTCTGTCCATATTTCCTCCATCTATAACCATCATCAAGTATATCAACTTGGCTTCTTGTTTGGAAAGCATGTCTGGGCCTTCTAATCTTCTTTTCGCCCTTCTTTTTACCTGCAACTTTCTTCTCACTCTGCTCGGCGGACCCATTAGAGCTCCCTCCATGGGATGAATCGTTTCTAGTCAGCTGTGAAAGTGAGATATCGGATGCTGGGGCCACCGGTGCCGCCGCCGCCGTCGTCTCCTTCTTCCATCCTTGGAACAACCCAGTTGGGTTATTATGGTTATTATTGCCATGAACGTCTATAAAAGTATATGGATTAGGTTTTACCATATTTGAAGAGAAAGGAGAAGGCGGTGATGCTGATGTTGACGATGAGGGACAAGGGAAGAAGATGGTTGGGTAATTGTCCATGAGAGACTGATAGAGGGAGAAGAAGAAGTAGAAGAAGCGATCGATGGTTGATAGAAGTGCAAATATATATATTTATAGGTGGGGTCTGAAGTGCGAAAAATTGGAAAAATAAAGGTGGAGGCGGCTTAATGGGCTAACGGTCCAATTTGAATATGCTTAGAGGATTGGAAGCTTGGAGTGGCCCTGTGACATAATAGTGACAGAAAGGAGGAGAAGATGAGATTTTAGGGTATAAAATGGAGAGATATATTATGTGTCGTAAACGGCACGTAAAATGGTAGTAAGGTTAGAATGTGATTAATTCATACTTTACCTAAGCAACCATATCTAATCTGTGTGTGTGAGTGTGTGTGTGTGTGTGTGAGAGAGAGAGAGAGACAGAGAGAGAGAGAGAGACTCTGAATCAGTTTGTATCGGTCTGGATCGGATGGATTTGCCGTTGGTTTAGAGAGAGAGAGAGAGAGAGAGAGAGAAAGGGAAAATGGTGGCGGCTTATAATTATGGTTAAGATAGTAATTGTGGATAGAGTTGTAAAAATATAATAGAATAATAAAGGTATTATGGGCAAAGAAAAAAAATTAGGTAAGGTAAATAACTTGAACCTTTTGGACAAGTATCTTCTTGAGGTCAATAATTAGGGTCTGTAAAATATTTTTTGAGATTTAAAAATAATAAAAAGAATTTGTATAAGAATTATAAATAATAATAAGAAAAAAATGCTTAGGAAGGTTTTAAGTAAGGAGTATCGGAAATGGGATAGGCCTTAATAGATTTTGATTCAGTCAGAATTGCCTGAATGGATGAATGAGCATAATTAAATCCTAGAAATCTTTCTTGGATCGATAAAAATTTAAATTGGGCTCGACTAATTCGATCAATTCAATATGGTGACATAAGAAGTTGTAACCTTCTTTCGATTGTCCTTTACTTTATTTTGTTTTCAAAAGTTAATGTAGGAGTAAAAAAGAGTTCTCAAAATAATTTAATAGTGTCTTATTATTATGTCATTAGTAGAAGTTAGATTTTTTTCTTTACTGATGATCATCTACTGTAATAATCAAACCTGAAATGTCAAGAAAAAACAGTGAGGTTGAGTCGTCATGCCACTGATCACTTTTCTAAGACTATAGACACTCCTATGATGTAATCCAGATAAAACGAATTAGCCTCCAAAATGAAACAACCCTAATAGTCCCCTCGCATAGTTGTTGCATTTATATATTGGGTTACGTCTAGTGCTTTATCAACCAAGACAAGAGTATAAAACACTTACAGGAAAAAATCGAAGAGAGAGTTTTAGAGAATATGTAAGAATGAAAGAGAGTATAATACTTCAAATGATACTTTGGAGTGTCCTAAACGTTAGGGATGCACCTTGTAAACACCTTTCCAAAAGGACCCAAAATATGTGTCGTTAAAAAAGAAGACACAAAATATTAGTTGTTGTCGATGTTCCATGCATTCTAGAGGACATGCAATGCAAGATTGCAGACGTTGGCTACACATTCGACAATGCTCATCCGATGTTAGTAAATCCTTTTTCAACGTCTAACAGAGAATATTAAACATCAGTAAAATTCCTAACATACCCTAACTTAGAACCCACTCTGGCCGCCGTTATTAACATTCAAAATTTGACATCGATGAAAGAAAACCATGAACCAAGTTTGGCAAAAATGGAAATTTTCACATGCTAGAGTGTGAAAATAAACCCCGAACACCGCAGAGACGAGTGAGTGAGCATAGTGATTCTTTCTTTCATGAAACCCTACTTTTGTAGTTTCTATGATACAATATAACAACACTAACCCTATTTTCTAGTAAAAAAAATTTCCATTATTTTACTTTATGAGAACCAATATTGAGAGGTCATAGATTCAAACCTCGTGGCAAAATACAACATAATAGCAATTTATGATATCTAAAAATAGTTATTCATGTTATAAGAATAAACATAATTTTTCTTAAGGCAATAATGGTCTATTGGTCTCTATAGAGCTGTAGGAACCAGAGTTGAATTCAACACGGCTTGCTTTTAAACTGCTGGCGGTTCAATTCACCCAAGCATGCTTCTTCAATTCAGTGACCTTTTTAGAAAATTTCTACTTCACGTGTTCAAATAAAACGAAATATGTGAGATTAGATGTACGTGTAAAGAGTTAATTAGCCCAGAAAACATTCCTTTGAAATAAAATTAATGCTATTTCAGAATTCTCCTTCCACGTGTAGACAGCACATGAGGGAGGTCTTTAGCCCGTTCTTGCAAATTAAGTTCTCAAAAGAGAGAGAGAGAGACAGAGAGAGAGAGGCTGCGGGGACTAACCTTTCTTTCTTTATTGATTTTCAGTTCTTTCTTCATCCATGTCGTGTGCATAAAACTTTAGTCTTCATGGACCCCACCCACTATAGCTTCAGGTTCAAGCTCCCTCAGACTTTCGGCACTAGAACACGAGGAATCTGTATTCTTCAAAGTTCAGAACCCACACACGTGCTCCTCTAGTTGATTTCCTTCTTCCACTTTGCTTCCTCTCTCTTTCTTTCTCTCTCTAGCGATGAATATTATTCCAACCCTTTTTGACGCGTCAAATGCGAGAAGAAAAAACAGAGATAGGTACGTGGTCTCTGTTGCTACGCCCATTTGATATTTCCTTTTTTTCATTATTTGAAGACAAAACAGAGGGAGAGAAAGGAGGAGGCTAGGGATCCTTCGCGGTAGCGGCGGCGCGGCGTCCGCAGTGAACCCAGCTAAAATTCCAGATTTCGACAGGAAGAGTTCCTCTCCTCGTGCATTCATTTGCGACTGATTTTCTGCCATTTAAAGGGTATATACGGAAGTTAAAATGACAGGTGTTCGGATCTGTAGATACGTGCAGAGTAAACCTCTGACAGTCTTTTGCCAAATAATCACCGGTCCCACGCCGTCTGCCACAATTCTACCTTCACCTACACATACATCGGTAGGAATCAATACTTTTGTCTCATTTTCTACCATTTATAGGATGCCGAGGGGTATATATAAAAGCAAATAAAGGGGTAGATACTGGATCCTCTCGTGGACAATATGCTATCAAATTATAAGTTTTCTCCTTAAGCCCATGGTTCTAAAACATGGTTTTATATCGATGTATCAGTCAATACATATTGTTATCGATTGCACTTGATATCATATCAATAGCTGTCGCACTTGATACTAATAAGGGCATGGTTTTAGGTATTGATATTGAATCAATTGTATCATATTGATATTGGTTGAGAACGATCATGATACTTGATCGATTTGAGATTTGAGTAATCATATTGGAGTGAGGATAAATTTATATTATATTATTGTTTTTATGAAGGTAAGAAAAAAAAAATGAAATAATGACAAATGTTAAAAATAAAATCTATTGAATCTTTTAAAAAGAATAGGGGTGGATGTAGCCAAGTGGATTAAGGAAGTGGATTGTGAATCCACCATGCGCGGGTTCAATTTTCATCGTTTGCCCATTGACACATGAAGGCTTGATTTAATATCAGTCATTTATGCTCCCACGTGCATTTGTACGTGTATTTTTTACTAGTATACATATATATATTTTTTTTTATTATATGAAAAGTAAAGATAAAATTGACCGATGGATATGGGTCAATTTTAGATCAATCTATACCGATTTGATTTTGTGATCAAATTGGTCTGATACATCTGATCATAGTGGGAATCGATGTAATTACCAATATCATAATTTATAACCATGTTTGGGCCTCCACCTTGTTGTATGGCGTAATTTTTTTTTTCTTTTCTTTTCTTTTTGACAAAGAGAATTATCATATTTAGTTTAGAGATTTTGTTATTGACATCTTTAAGTTGTCAAATAATTTGTAATCTTATTTAATAAAATAAATTTGTAATTTTATTTTTTTTCACCTATTTAGAAAAACAATTTTTTTTTTCTAATAAGGATAAGTTTTGTGATTTTACATGCATAATAATAAAATTAGAAAGAAAAAAAATTGTGCATTGCCAATAGTACAATCCCTCTCCAATTTCTTCTTTTTAATCATGTCAAACTTTCCCCCTTGTTTGCCCATTGGTTTGGCATAAGAATGTAAATACATGCGGCCCTCGTGTTGATCATTACTATTTGTTTTATCATTAATGAATGGAAGCTATATTGTGAACGTGACAGCAAATGTTCCAATATGAAGGGAAAGAGATTCCTCTGGGTAGACTAGTGAAAGGAAGAGCTAAAGAACGAAAAGTACTTACAAAACTTTTCCAAGTTTTATTTTAGGCTATATTGTCCAAATACATTAAAGTCCATTTTCCTTGGAAAAACACCACGAGCCAAGTTCATAATGGGGTACTCTTTCTTTCTTTTCTTTTCTTTTTCTTTTTCTTTTTCATTTTTTTTTCTTTTTTTTTCTTTTGCTTTTTTAAATTTTTTTTTTTTTTTTTTTTAAAACTAGTAATTCAAGGCCACTAAACCATGCAAAACCCACTAAAGAGCCACTAAAGACCCAGAGTAAGGGGCCTATTAGACCACATATATTATAATACTACACTATTACTACAATTTTTTCAAGAAAGTTGGGT
>NC_056561.1:43152160-43182567 GCF_013358625.1 Macadamia integrifolia | reverse complement strand
AAAAAAAAAAAATTAAACCAAAAAAAAAAAGAAAAAGAAAAAGGACACCACTATGAATGTGGTGGTAAACCCTATCCTCCCCTTGGGTAAGGCAAAAAGGCCATCATTATCAAGAGCAAGATTCAAGTAAATGACATTGGCAAAGGAATCAATCATCATCGAGTTAGATTTAATTCGAATCAACCTAAAACCTAGAGATTTAGTAGACAATAATGTATAGAATACTAGTACACATGTATGGACATACAAAGTGATGTATAGTAATACAAAGTGGGATATTTAATTAATTTAGTATATAAAATTTCATATGTGATTGATCTACATCATATCTATCCAATGGTCGGAATAAACATATTATTTACCATATAATATAATAAATACTTTCGTGAAATTTGAAAAAAGGAGAGAGAATGTTATCGAGTCATATGGCCCTGCACAATGGAAGTGTATACCCAAGCATCCAATAAGGAGCAGGATGATCATTTCATCCCCTAAGAAAAAGTACTCTGCCTCATATATAGAAACACTTTTCCTTTAGAAGAAAAACTTGCCCCTGTGAGTTATGACTTCAGTTTTAGGGTTTGGACCTTCCAAGTTTCAAACCACATTAAAATGGAGAAAGCACAGGTCAATTATCCTTTTTTTTTTTTTTTTTTCTTTTACTAACAAGGTCAGAAGTCATTTTCTTTAGGAGAAAGGGAGTTCAATTCATAGTGTGGGATCAAAGATTCCAGACATGGGGCCCAGCTTTATGGACTTGTACCGTCCATTGAAGAACTGGTCCAACACGTGAAAGGCTTGGAATCCGGTCCGCCGACAAACTAGGTCACAAGTTTAACCTATCAAAGTACAATGGTTTTTCTCAGCATCTAAGCGGTCTGAAGGGTAAAGCCCACTGAATTGTACCATTTGAAAATCAATATTCAAGGGTATTATTACTTGCTATATTTTTTTTTAAGGGGAGAAATAACCCCATCAATTTAATGTTGCCTACGGCCAAACATGGATGGGTGTGAAAAAATCATTCTACCCCTTGTGTATTATAGATGGTTCTATGCATTTTTCCATTGGCCTCGTGCATAGTATCACATGATTCCACAGGAGTATTCTTTCATTGGCCCCACACATTGGTATTATCTACGCAAAACTAGTAAGGTTTTTCTTTCTTTTTTGTATTTTTCCTTTGGGCAAGACTTTGGTATATGGTCGCATGGCCCTTGTACCCATGGTTTTATGTATAGATATAAGAGCAATTCATATCGATTTGGCAAGTGTTCGATCTCGATATCTGAATAATACCATATCAGTTGAATGATATAGACTAAGAGTAAAAGAGTAAAAAATCATTTTGAACGTAATGCAGGAGTATTTTATCCGACGCAAGTACTCCGATATCAATTCATTCTGACACCATAATAGTTTTGAAGATGATCAATACCTATTTCAATACCATACTCTAAAATCATGCCTACACCAACATGACGGCCAATGAGAATGAGTTTGGACCATCAATTTGGATGGGGATTTTTTTTTTTTTTTTTTTCAGAGGGTAATTTAGTAGCCGGTGTTCCGACCCAAAAAAAAAATGTCAAGACACGTGTTTGACGGTGATGATGAGGTAAGGAATTGTGTAGAATGATTGAATGAGAATTCTGAATCCCAAACAAGTAAACCCAATAAGTAAAAAAGAAAAAAAAAGAAAGTGAGGAGTAGTCAAGCATGTTATGGGAGTTACTATGAAGAGTTTGGAAAACCATTTACGTGATAGATAGGGAAATAGTATTACCACTAAATAAGAGAATAGGGTTGTCAACTTCACAGGACACACGCAGAGTTTTAAACGTGACAATGGTGGTAGATATGTAGGAAGCCCCGTTTCTCATTCTCCTTAGAATTCAAGAAGGAATTATATCATTCATTCATGATATGTTTGAAAGTACTTTCAACATTTGTGGCTTTGTGCACAGCAAAGCAAGCATTTCATCATCATGGATGAAATGAGAATTTATCTATATGGGTTTTGGTGTTTTGATGGGTGTTGAAGAGTTTTCTTCTCTTAAATAGGAAGTGCTTTTTGTTCCACGTGATAGAATCAAGGGCATTTCAAACATTCATCATATTAGGGGAGTTACTATGAGATCATAGTGGTGGGTGAAGAAAAACTATCCAAAAAAGATTGTTCCCGACGAAAATTTTGTTGAAAACTATTTCTTCTCTCTCTCTCCTTTTTAATATAAACTTATTTTTCTTTCATATTACAATGGATATAAACTTTCTCTCTCTGTGTGAATGGCATCCGAATTTCACTTTAGTAAAAAAAGAAAAGAAAATACACACAAGTAGATGGTGAAGGATTCAAGTCCACCATATCATCTCGGCGAGACTTTTTTTCTCGCTTATTATTATTATTATTATTATTATTATTATTATTGATGATAAGGTCCTAAGTAGTTTATCAAGATAGAAAAATGTCAATCACATGCATGGTAGATGAACTGGAGCTCAAAAAGAGCAAAAAAGACAAATATATCATACTACTATATAAAAGTACGTATCCCTGTCTTTGATATACTTTTTCAAAATGACAAAAAACACAAAATGGAATATGAAACAAATATCATAATAAACTCTCTATAATTCTTTCTCTCTCTCTCTCTCTCTCTCTCTCTCTCTCTCTCTCTAAACGCTAAACGTGGAGGATCAAGGGGGAGAATGGAGTATTAAAAAGGCATATAATTATAATTATTAAGTATTAAAAATATATAATTATAAACCCTAATCCCACTCATCTTCTCACCCCTAAGAATGGAAGATAAATCAAATAATAATAATAAACTCTATAATTCTCCCTCTCTCCCTCTCTAAATGTGGAGGAGAAAGGGGGAAAAGTGGAGTATTAAAAAGACATATAATTATAAACCCTAAACCCACTCATCCTCTCACCCCTCAAAATGGAAGATGAAACAAATAATAATAATAAACTTTATAATTCTCACTCTCTCTCTAAACGTGAAGGAGAAAGGGGGAGAGTGGAGAGAGAAATAGAGAGAATTATGGAGAATGAGGATAGAATGAACAATTATGGAGAGAGATATACCAAATAATAATAATTATTATTATAATAATAATAATAATAAATTCTCCATAATTCTCTATTTCTCTCTTTCTGATTCCATCCCTTACAAAATCTAAACGTGGAGCAAAGGGTATTTCTCTCTATAATTCTCTTTCTCTCACTCACTCTTTCTAAACGTGGAGGAGAAAAGGGTGTCATTAATTATAATTATTACGTATTAAAGAGATAAAAAAAAAAAGGCACAAAATTATGGAGAGATTTATTGCAAAAAACGGTATCTTTCAATGATCTTTCATCGACTTTAAAGGTTTTTACTATATGGAACCATTCCTTATATATACCATAGAGAAGACAAAAAAATCAACTACAATATCTCAGGATTTCTCAATTTTTTGTCTCTTACAATATTAGCTCAGAATATTTCCACCAAATCTTTCTCTTATCATATTTATTAGTAAAGAAACGCTTCCCTCTCCTTCATTAGGAAATAGAATCTCTCTACCCCCATGTATTTATTAATTTTTTGATACATTTCTTATCTTATTTATTAGTAAATAAAATCTTCCCTCTTCTCTCCCCTTTATTAGAAAGCAAAATCAGAAATCATTTTTTTTCTCTCTCACCCACGTTCCTATCTCTACCCAACGTCCGGTATTTCTCTCTCTCTCTCTCTCTCTCTCTCTCACACACACACACACACACATACATGTTCCCAATCTTTTTCTTATCCTATTTATTAGTAAAGAAACTCTTCCCTCTTCCCTCTTCCTTCTTCCCTTTTCCCTTTTCTCTCTCATTCAATAGGAAATAGAATCTCTCTCCCCCCCATGTATTTATTAAATCTCTTATCTTATTTATTAGTAAATAAAATCTTCTCTCTTCTCTCCTCTTTATTAGGTAACAAAATCAGAGAGTTGTGTCTCCTCCTTGGTCTTCTCTCTCAAAGCCCACAATCTGCACTAAGAGAGCTCAAAGAGCTCCCTTTCTCTGTTATTCCTTTGGCTCCAGATGAACTATTGTAAGGTTTTTTATACAATTCTTTAGCTTTTTCTTTTCCTATCTAATAATTTAATTTAAGGTATTCGTCTTCGCTCCTTGATCCTATAATGCACTTCTTATCTTCTAAAATTTGTTTGTTTGTTTTTTTTTTTTTATATTTAGGTTATTGGGAATCTACTTAAATCTGTAATCTCAATTTTATGGGTTTATCTATCTAATGTTGGGTTACCTCTAACTTGTCTCAGTATGAAACGACCTTAGGGCTTCATAATCCTCGATCGGTTGAAGAAGTCTTTAAGGATTTCAGATGAAGGCACGCTGGGACAATCAAGGCTCTCACCACTAGTTGGATTTTGCTTCGTTGCTTCTCTCATTCTTATTTTGAGGATTTCTTGCTTCGTAGGTTTTGATGTTTACGTTGTTATTTTTCTTTTGCAGATGTTGAGAAATTCTTTCAATAATGTGATCCTGTGATTCCTATTTCTTATATGGGATTAGCGAGGTTTTGGTTTTAAAAAAGTAATAGTGACTTGGTATCAATTTGGTTTCTGGATCTGTTAAATTGTATATTTTGAGTATTTGAGGGTTGTAATTACTCAGATTTCACTTTAGAGTTAGTTGGATCTCAGATTCAGAGATATCTCCAATTGTATCCCTTATTTTATTTTCATGTAATCCGACAAACTCTTACTTCTCTTTGAGTCCCAAGTTCCCATTAACTATCGCTTAATTGAAGATTCAATTGAGCACGTAGGACTTACATTAGATGCTCTAATAATTCCTAATGGATTAACTTTTATTACTGGATACATGTGATTGCCTTTAGATCTGTCTGAAAAAAGACATGGTTAAAAAGAGATCCCTTCAGCATTGGATATCTGTAACAAAGTGACCCCAAATTGCCAAGTAAAGGAATCTATGAAAGAAAGAGTTGAGACTATCAAACAAACCATTAATACAAAGAATTAATATGTTCTGCAGGTCTATCAATCATGTTCAATTGATCTTCAATTTTTGTGATATGCTTTCTTACATGAAAGCATTACATTGTTGTTTTTATGAACCTTATAAGAAAATCCTTTTTTATTACACAATGATGAAATTGGTGATTGTGATTGCATTACCGTTAACAAGCTTCTAAACTTCCGATTTCTCTGGTTGTAACCAAGGCAATAGAAAGAGCTTAAAAAGAAAGGGCGTCAATGTCGTTCCCTCTTCAGAGACTCCAAGGTTGTTTTCATTCACATTCAAGATTCATAACTAAAGAACCCATCCTCGATAGCTTGTAACTAAATCTCTTAGAGAGAGGTAGAGAGACATTTTACTAAAGAGAGGCCTCTCTCTTACCATTGATTGTCCAAAAATATGTTGTAATTGTCTATCATTATTTGAAATTTAATAGTCATCGTAAATTACTAATTGCTTCAATGGATATCATATATGATTGAAATACATCTTTCTCTCTCTTAGCCACGTGCATTTGCACGTGTCCCTTTTAATAGTATATATATATATATATATTGTAAGATCAAACACCAAGAAACACGAATAATAAAGAGACAATAGATTCATACAACACAGAGATTTAACGATTCACACACAGGTGGTGTGCTACGTCCTCGGGGAAGAAAAAATGATTCACTATGTAGAAGAGAAATTACACCTAGCAGCGCGAGGAAAAACTCCCCTGAAACCTAGCTCGAAAAACCTAAAATACAATGACTTTCTCAACAAGCAACAGTACATTATATATACTCCAAATGCGGGTCATCCATCGGGTCACAGTCATCTGGTCGAACCATATCGAGGGGGCTAGCCCCGCACCCCATAGAGATCATGATGGGCTCCGGGCTTGGGCCTATCGGCCCAACCCCTCTATTCCATCACAGATCTCAGAAAATTTCCATTCGGGTCGCCACCAAAATATGTCGGATCGGGTCAATCTTCAAAACGGTCAAGAATTCTAGACAAACTTAACATATATATATTTATATGAACATAAATGGGTGGGTATTTACAATAATCAGTTGGCCAAAACTAACTATCTATATAGCTAATCTATGAACAATTCATATATTTTGTAAGCTTGGTGCATGATAATGATATATAGCACCCTACTTGGTTGATTAGGTGTGCTATCCCACAAACAATGGGCTCAGCTCCTCCCCAGTCACTTAAAAGTACTGGTGAAACAAAACATAGTTATAAGTACGTCTTCTATGTAGAAGTCCACCTAGCATCATATTTGCCACGTCAGTAATCTCCACAGTCTCCATTTGTTATAAAATATAAGTCTCAAATATATGAACTAATTAGATTGATTATTGAAATATATATATATATATATATAAATAGTCCAATAAATAACCTCAAGATACACTAAAACTTGCATGTTGATTCATTTTCTTAGTGATTTTGTGATCAAATATCTTTATTATAATTTTTTGTAAATGGGATTAAATTGGCTTCTTAATTAAGACTGGATTTTAATTTTCATGTGGGACCTCTGGTTAAGACCAAAATGACCCAAAAATTGCGCCTGATTTCATTCGCCAAATTTGAGGATGGTGAGTTGCACTAGCTACATGTATCATAATTTTTCATTTCATAATATTTCACACTGCTTTGGCTCTCTTTTTCTTGTTAATTATTCCTTCTTTAGTTATAATGTTTGGATTAATCTTTGCCCTATTATTATTGTTAAATTTTCTTTATCAGAAGAAAAGATAATTCAATAATTATATATGTGGCTAAGTACATCAATGTTCAGATTAGTGATGTCTATGTGTGAGAGATTGGTAATGATATTAGTAGCAACAAGTTGCATGAGTAGAACTACTTCGTTTGTAGGCCTGAGCATGTAGATTAGATATAAAATTATGAACATTGAGATAAAGAGGGACTACGTTCCGAGGCCATGTTGTCGTAGTGTTGTCAATATGTATGTGATGCAATTCCTCCGAACCGCTCCATAACTCCCTTATATTCCACCCATCATTGTATGCTCGTTTCAATCCATATAGAAATCCTCTAGCATTGGTTTCAAAAGTTTTTCCTGTCATCATGTAATCAGCAAATAATGAAACACATCTTTCATTATTAATAATGCAAGTAGGTTAGGCAGAAATAGTTTTATTAGTATTAGTGGTAGCTGAACATACAAGTATCGATTTATGTAAGTTAGGAAAACATACTATTTCAGGAACTGTTGATTGAAAAGAAATCACGTGGTTTTTTGTCCTATTGTGGTCCTAACTATACCATGACCCAATTGCTATTACTTTCAAGGCTACCTAACAGCCGTATTCATATGTAGTATATGGGTCCCATGCATCAAAAACCTTGTAGAAAAGTGGGGGGAAAAAAGATAATTAATGGATATGCCACACCTGTGATTAGGCTATAACATAATAGTCAAGGGTATAAGTAAGCATTTTTGTTTTCTAATAAATTCCATAAAAAAAGACTTTATAATAAATAAAGGGGTTGGTTTTTCTTCATCCACGGTGACCTCACGTTGAAGGAGGTATCCTTCCTCAAGAGTTACGATAGGAGTGGAATGAGTTTTATAATGAAGGAAGGGATACTTCGAACATCTATTTTATAATCTTCTTCATGATAGAGAAAAAAAAAATTCTTAAATAAATAAAGGGAAAATTGTTTCTGTTGGAAAGTATGATTCTTACGTCCAGAAACATTAAGAAGGGACAAAATGACTGACTCGCCACTCAGGAAATGAAAAATAACCCCTTTATTGATGCGCTGCACTCTTCAGTAAAGCAGTTTCTCATAAATAAATTCATAACAGGACAAATATACACCCAAAAAACACCTCCTATAAATATTCCAAGCCACATGGGATCAGTAAGCCTTGTTAATGAGTCAAAGCTGTCCATTCATCCTTTCTCAAGTTTCAAGTATTGATTGGTGGCTGAGAAAAGAAAGCTCTTTCATTCTCTGGATCCAGAATCATTTGTTCTTACTATCAGAGTAGAGAATGGGAGATTGACAAGAAAATTAATGGAGACCAAGAGCTTGGGATCTACAGATTAAGTTGCTCTGTCTTCTGTGTGGTTGTTTAGTATATCTTCTTCTTTTATACCACACATTCCAACAGAGATGCAATTAATTTAGAATGATTCCTTAGAATTTAAGGTATAGAAAGGCCATTTAATTGTTGAATCAAATGAAACATCAATAATAGGTATTACGTAGTCTGAAGTCAGGGGCAGTAATTGCCAAAACGTCAATAACACTACCCAACTCGAAGCTGATGCCTCATCTCTCCTGATCTGTCAAATCACTCGAACATAACAGAAGAGTGTAGGTTACAGAGGGAGAGAAAAAAAGAAAGGGATTGGGGAGGGGAAGGGGAGCCCAAATGACCACACCACCAACACTTGATGATGTGCATGTGTCCCTAAACTCAAGCTGCGTTCCTGTTATAGCAGATGCAGATTCCTCTAATTTTTGTACATACTTATTTTAGAAGTGGTTTTTATTTTTTTAGGTCTTAATTTAACCTATTCTATGAGGAGGGAGAGAAGGTATGAACTAGGAGACTTGAACTCAAGACCTTTTGGTAAGATAGACACTAGGGACTTGTCCAGGAGAATGGGTTGTGTATACTGCCTAGTTTCTCGAAAGGATATCAAATTTTTTTTTTTTTTTTTTGTTCACTTGTTTTGTAAAATCAAAAGCAAAAAGTTCAAAAAAAAGGAGAGATTTCCATTCACTATGGGTGTAGGAAAAATGGGTCTTATGAACTTTCTTTCCAAAAGATAGTCCTCTTTCTCGAGGGCCTTAAAATATCTATCCATTTTAAAAACCAAAATATAATTGGAGGCCGTTTTGCTTCACCCACAGTGAATGAAGAATCTCTTGCCTATTGCCTATGGGTTTGAGTGTCTTGAGATGGTTATCTAGAGCAAAGGGGAGGGTAATATCAACTACTTACAATAGGGGCAGAGTAATAATAATTCTAGATGGTTTTACTTTTATTTCATTAAGGGTGGACGAAAACTTTCTCCTATAAAAACAACAACAATCATAACTTTATTCCAATTTAATGGGATCGGCTACATGGATCCGAGATAGGAATAACATTATAAAGGGACAACATAAGTAGGGTGAGGTGAGATACAAATTAGGTAAACTTAGAAGTCAAACCATCACAAGAACATGCCCTATAAGGGGTCGGCAACTCGGGTCCTTGTCTTCCATAAAACTCTATACGTGGCCATATTACGATCTAACCCTATCATATGCATATCTCTTCTTACCACTTCATCAATAGTTATTTTGGGCTTATCCCTACCTCTTCTGGCTCTATCCAATTGAATATGATCACTCTTCCTCACTGGGGCATTCATAGATCTCTGTTGGACATGACCATACCACTTCAACGTGTTCTCACAGAGCTTGTCTTGGATAGGGGTGACTCCCACATCACTTCTAATGCAATCAATGAAAGAGTGGGAGACAAATTTCTCACACTATTAGAGTGACAAATTGCACCAATGAAAGTGTGGGAGACAGATTCATCAAGTATGATTTTTTCGTTCAAAAAAAGAGAGAAAGAAAGAGAGTCAATATGGGCCCCATGGTTTATTATGTAAGAAAGTGTGTGAAAGAATCCCCACTCTATCATCGTGATGATCTTTTCCCCATTAAAATTTGTAGGAATTCCGATAATGCTCCTATTTAATCCTTCGCACTTTTATTGTAGGAAAACAATTTTATAGTTTCCTTCTAATCCATGAGTCACACTAATAGGAAAATGTTTGAAACATGAATTGAGAGTCTCAATTAAACAAGAGAGCACTAAGATGTAGCATATATAGGTAATACGAACCCCAAATCACACTTTAACTATATCATTTACAACCACAAAGGCATAAGCCCTAAACCCTAAAGTAGCTCATGCAATTACTGTCACAGACAAGAGAAGCATCTAAGCATGGCACAAGAGTTAGCTAAGAGGAGGAGGAAGAAAGTGAGAGGGAGCTGCATGCACGTTTGCTTTCCAGATTCCTCGCAGCCACCTCAAGCTTTTTAGATTAGACACCAACAACTCCTATGGTCTACCACATAAGGCTACATGCATTGTATGAGAAATTCATCCCATTCATGTATTAGCTCATCATCGCACATGATGAGTCATGAGTGGTCCAGTACTGATGAGTTCCTCAAAACTGTGGAACCAGGGATGATGACCGCCATGATCTCCTGCATCTGTCTCTCTCTATCTATGTGCACCCTCTATGTTTGAAAGTTGGACAAGTCCTAACCCAAGCCATAGATAACGACGGAAGAGAAGAATGAAAGAATCAAACACACTAAAGGCTAAAGGTTACATGGTTCGACAATATGCCTACGTTCACGGGAGAATTATGAGGGTTTGTTTTTCATTTCTTTCTTAAACATTACAATTGCTATCAGATAAGTCACGGGAACATCTCTCTCCTTGGGTAGGTGTTATTATCCATCCGACTTGGCACAACTCAAAAGTACTCCTTGTTAGTATCTTTGAGTGGATCTAGCATAACAATTGTTTTGATTTGTTGATGATATAATCATTACCGGCAATGATCTAGTAGATATCAATATTTTGAAATTATTTCTTTATAGTCACTTTCACATTTTGATTTGGGGTTTATTAATTTTTTTTCTTGACATTGAGGTTGGTAAATCAAGTAAAGAAATATTTCTATCTCAAAGAAAATATACCTAGATTTAGTGCAGTAGATGTTTACTTGGATTCTAACAAGTTAATTTTTCCGTGGAACAAAATTTGAAATTGAATATTGAAGATGGTGAACTTATTTCCAATCATTTATGTTGTGTAAGTTCCAAGTCAATCAATGGAAAAACCTTGAGAACCTCACCTAAATGTTTGTATTTCGGATTTCACACCATGAAGATTTCCTAAGGCCACGGATTCTCATTCAGTGTGTCCCATTGACACCATACGATAAGGGGAGGAGAGATATGGACAGAAAGGGATTCACATCAGGAACCTTTCATCATTCAGCCATCGGTGAAGGAAAACTGTTCATAAAGTAATTCCAATCATTTGCTAAAAATGAATGTAAAGCCATGACTGCTGCAATTTGTGAATCGACCTGGTTATGTTACTTATTCATATGGACCTAGGGGTACCACATTCAAAAGACTTTGGATCTATATTGTGACAATGAGTCAGCCACACACATTTAACAAATCCGGTTTTCTATGAACAAATAAGATATATTGAGATGGATTGTCCTATGATTCGTGAAAAATCTTCATGCTCATGCTGACAAATACAGAATGTTTATGTTCAATAGAATAGAAAGTGGTTGATATTCTTACCAAAACTCTTAGTTAAGAGGATTATCATTTTCTCTTAAAAAGTTGAACGTCCACTTATTCACATTCCAACTTGAGGGTTAGGTCGGGTTATGAATAACCTATACCCAAGGAGAGCTGAGATCGGTGAATTATTTTTAGATAAGCAATTGTAATGTTGAAGAGAGATATAGAAAAACCCCATGGTGGTAGCAGAGTTGGCAAGGGATCTTTGCCTCAAGAAGCATGTGGTTTTGAGTTCAACTCCTCTTACCTCCTTGTGGCCACTCACACGAGGTATTTAGTGTTTTTCACAAAAAAAGTGATGGCGCATTTTTAATCTTCAGTTGGGTTTAAAAACCTGGAATCTTGAATCAGGATCCATCCTGGACTCCTATCCTGAAAAATCCTAGAATCGGGATTGGCCATAGATCTGATTTTGAAACCACTGGTCCATGGACAGATAAATATGCTCAAAATATAGCCATAATGAGGTGAAATTCTTAGGATGTGTTTGGCAGCAAAGAGAAGAAAAGAAAAGAAAAAAGTACATAATTTATATTTTTTTTCTTGGTTTAAGTAGTTCTCTTTGTGCTTGGCATGCCCTTAACCAAGAGAAGATTCAGTTTTTCAATTTCAAAATTCACATTGGGAATTGTGAAGTTTTTTTTTTGCTAAAAAAAAAAAAAATCGTGTCAAAAACACAAGTAAACATGAGAAAATACAAAAAGTTTTCTTTTCTTCTCTTCTCTTCTCTTCTAATGGTAACCAAATATACATATATATTTTTTTCCTCACCATTTCATTTATTTTCTTTTCTTTTCGATATTCTTTTTTTCTTTTCTTTTCTTTTCTTCTCTTGACTACCAAACATAGCATCAATCCTGGCCCCCTTCACTATTTCTTTAGGCTATGTTTGGTAGCCAAGAGAAGAAAAGAAAAGAAAAAAGAATATAGAAAAGAAAAGAAAAGAAAAGAGAAGAAATGGAGAGAAAATAAAAAGAGTATGTATGTTTGGTTACCAAGAGAAGAAAAGAAAAAAAAAAATTCAAAAAAATTTGAATTTGAAAAGAGAGATAGACACATAGGAAATCATTGTGTAATCATTCATTTTTGTCTTATTATATTTTCATATTTTCTCATGTTTTCTTGTGTTTTTGGCAAGAAAATTTATAAAGGAGCAAAAGAAAATTTCACAAGAGGAATTTTGAATTTGAAAAGGGGAATCTTCTCTTGGTGAAGCCATACCAAGTGCAAAGAAAAATTCTTAACCAAGGGAAAAAGTACAAAAAATGTACTTTTTTCTTTTCTTGGCTACCAAACACAGCCTTGGAGATCTTATAAAATTAAAACCACTTATTTTAATGGGCCCAAGACCTAAGTACGGCCTGATACTTTGTTTTTTGTTTTGGCTGGGCAATTAGCTCAGATTAAAAACAACCAGGCCCAACCCAAAGACAAAACTGCCAGTTGGGCTGGGCATACCCTGCTCTACCATAACATCAAGTGTGCCAAACTATAACATAAGATTGAATGAATAAACTTTGCAAATGAAACCTGATAAATATTTATTAAGGGCTCAGCAAGGCTGCTTCCTTCAAACAAAGAAGGTATAAGTTTTGGTTGAAGGAAAAAACAGTAATAACCAGGGAGACGGAAGAATGTAAACCTAAACAGCCTAGTAGATGAAATTTATCACTTTCTCTATCTACGCTGTTGCATTGGGTGCTGGGTTGAACTCGTCCCAGGCTTCAATCCATGTTACCATGGCATCTCCCAGTTTCTCAAAGTAAGGGTCAATGTGAACAAGCTTCTCCTTCACCTGCTTCGAGAGCTCGATGTAGCATTCCTGTGCAGTTTTACATTCTTCTGGGAAAGAAACAGATTGGAAGAACGGGATGATTTCTTCTTGCCAGTAGATGCCACTGTATTCTTTCTTCAAGTTCACAAAAGGGTTGCTCGCCTTACTGTGCCAAATATATGGCAACCCTGTCTTCACCCCAAGGCCCAAATGATCACAGACAACCTGAAAACCATAGCCAAATAAAAAATCTGCAAGCAAAAGATTGCACCTTTTTTTTCTCCCTAGTGCTGTCATAGGCATGAGAAAAATACATGAGGATTTGGTGCCACTAGGCATTGGATCCCTACAAAAGGATGAAATTAGACAAAATTTGATAGACAACGAGCAACGTATCAAATTCAATGACCCATATCAACCATAGAGCCGCAAGGTTTCTCAAATGATACTGACTTTTCTGAAATTTTGTTGCAGCACTACATTGACATTTGAAAAACTTGGATTCTACAGAAAATTGACCTTTGAGTAATGATGATATATACAGACAATGTGTAAACTTATTTTAAGCAATGATTGAATAGTCATGTAGCAGATAATATAATAGGACTGTTTGGGCAGCAAGGAACCCACTTCATATAATTAAACTCCTTGGGGGGATAAGTGAAAGAATAAGACAGTTATATCAGAATATGGTCTACTAGAGGAACTAATAGCTCAATCAAGGTGACCAGCTAATTTTGAACAAGAATGATTTAAAGAATATGTAAAAAATAACGATTAGCAAATAAAATCAAGAGAAATGAACATACCTTGACACACCAGCCAGCCCACATGTCGTCGTATCTGCTAATTGGTTGGCCATCACCCATAAGCCCAAAGTATATTGCAGGGCCTATCAGCTCTCTATTAAATCCCAGGTTCATTCCACACATTGGGAATAAGGAGCCTTTGGGTATTGTCATGACCATATCCACATACCTGCAAGAGCTGGAAAAATTATTACAATTTTTGGCATGCATGTCACAGCTTACAGTCCCTAGACTCAAGAAAATAATTTTCCCTTGGATCTCATAAAGATCTAACTTACAGGACTCAAAAAATCATTTTTAATTTTTATCCCTTCTAATTGGGTTAAAGAAAATTGTTCTTTTAATCAAAATAAAGGCATAGGTAGATTAAAGACTAAAAAAAACCAGGAATAACTTAGGAGAACAATGAAGGAATGAGATCAAATCCTACAGAAACTCATGATTTCCATGAGAAGATTATATATTATCTGAGTCCTAAATCATAGTATAATAAAGATTTGACCAGCCTACTCTATCAATGTAACAATGCCATTGGGTTTTGTACAAAAATGTGAGAAGCAATCTAGAATCAAACCAAAAATAAAAAGATAGTACGAGCAACAGATAATGAAAGAAACAAATGTTGATCCGTGAAAGAGCAACAGTGAAACAAGTGTAGATTCATAAAAGAGCTAAATAGAAGTGGCAAACCTGGTGTTACGTTCCAGAGGCTTGACGAGCTGAGTGGGTGCGTCATAATCGGGTATATTGAGCCAGAGGCCATGAGAGATGGCAGTGGGTACACCTTCTCTTAAACTGAATGGGTATCCCCGGACGAAGTCCGTACCTTCCCTGTATGGGTCATACAGTGTGTTGAAAAAGAAAGGTGTAGATGGCGTCAATAGGTTCTTTATATGCTGCTCCAATGCATTGATGTCCTTCCCGCTCGGATCCTTGGCCACCTTCCATGATCAAACACCAGCCGCAAAACAACAATAAATTATCAAATTTTCCAGATTTCACGGAATCGGCTTTGGAACCCCACCAATTTCATGGACATAAAAAAAGGTCAAGGGTTTAATCAGGGGTCAAATTGGTATGGAATCAATTTCAAAAAACCCTAGAATTGATCACTCCAGAATAGTCGGAAACTTCAATCAATCCAATTCCGGTTTTGAAAATGAATATGAAGCACAACCTCAGACACCGAGGTAGGACCCATTCCAAAAGAAAGCGGGGCCCGCCGACAGATAATGATCTGTCTGTAGGACCAGTGGAATGGAGTTTAGCAACTATGTGACACCTCTCTGGAAATCGATTTGGTCAATCGTCTGTTTTGTCTGTATCCTCATTGACGACTTTAACAACCAAGGAGAACGGTAAAATAATGGGAATTCTAACTGGTCCCGGTGCTACCTTGTAGTAAGGCAAGCGATGGAAACTGCCATTTCTGGGATTTATCTAACCCGCTACTGCGGACGGACTTCAACACAGAAGATAACAACCCAACGAACGATACCTTTTATAATATCCTTCCCAGAATGACAGTTAATTCCATCTGCGTCGAAGATGGGAGATGCCAGGAGCCAAGAATGGCGTGAATCCAAAATCTGAAATAGGGATTGAGAAGACAAACCCCACCCCACAGGATCAGCTTCTCATTAGAAAAACTCACTTGTTTTACGGTGGTTTTTCTTCGAAAAACTCGGTTTCTCTTCGAAAAACTCGGTTTCTCTCAACAGCCAAACGTAAAATTAGGGAAAGGGGAATTTAAAAATATAAAGAACAAAGTTGTATCATCCAAAACCAAGTAAAATGGAAACAGTGAAGAGAGAGAGAGACTACCACGACGGGAAGCCTCGGAATCTCGAATGATTCAATTCCAAGTCCAATCAAAATTAAATGCAGGCAACCTAATCTTCTTAAAATCGAAGAAAAGAGAGGAAAACTCACAAAGCAATCGTCATCAATGGTGAAGATGTACTTCTTCTTGGAGATGAGAAATCCGAAGCAACGGCAAGCGGAATCCTTGAAGGAAATGCAGTTGGCCTTGGGCCCCATGATCCGATTGATGTCGTTCCGGTTGTAAAGCTCATAGTCGAAACCGTCAGGGACTCGAATCGTTTTGGTGGGATCTCCGTCTTGAATGATGATCAAGTGATAGGGTTGGAAGAATGGCCTCCACATCTCCAAGAAATCGAGGCTCCTGATCGTTGGGATCACTATATCTAGCTCATCTTTCAGAGGGGGAGAGATCGGAGTCACTGGGAGTGCCATGGTTCCTGAGCAGGTCCAACAACGCAAGGGGAGCGAAATTCTCTCTCTGTTTTCAACACTTCTAAGAAGACTGAGGTGAAGACTAAAGAGAGTGTGGGTTCGTTTTATAGACAAATTCTATGATAGAGAGTGATGAAGAGAGAGAAAGAGAGAGGAGGGGAGCGCGGGGCGGGTTCCGTTTTCTTTGGAAACGAGGAATGAGTGAAGAGGGACACGAGGGAAAGAGAAAGAGGTGGGGCCGGGAAGTGATCTCACAACTCCCGGGGCGTCACGTGGACCTGTGTAACCATTTATTTTCTTGGAAAAGGAAAGATTTTTTATTCTCTCCTTAAAAAAGAACCCCTGCGCAGGAAACACCATTATGCGGACCAATGAAATAATGGATTTAGGTATCGTTAACATATCAGTCGATATGTGTTGGTATCGGTGGTGGCCAATATAAATACGGCATTGATATGTATCGGTTGATACTGTCAAAAAGTGGTTTTTTATTGTACTCGGCTTATGGTCAGTATGTATCTGTATTGATATCGATAATGATTGATACCAACATCGATATCGTAAATTAAATCCTTGATCGATATTCTGAATTACAATTTGGTATCAATAGTTATAGGGTTAACAAATTAAATTTTTAATATTTAAAAAATGTTGCATCATGTTATAAACAAAGTAATAAACTTAAAAAAACCTAAAAGTAATTTGTCAACGAATGATTGACGTGTGGCAAATAGGATAGTCATCGGAGATTAACCCAGATGGAAATTGAAAAGACCTATTAGAAATAAATCTCTTCGGATTACTACGATATTATACCTTTCCTTCTTGACAGATTCACATTTGGACTCATTTTCTTCCAAAAAAGAAGATACGAGTAGATTCCTTATATGGCAAAGATCCTCCACAGAAACCAAAACAACCTATTAGGAAATAAATCTTTTCGGATCATGGGATCACTCTAATTCCACGTTCCCTTCTTGGCATATTCACACTCGGACTCAATCTTTCCTAAAAAAGAAGACAATGATAGATTCCCGCCGTGACAAAGATCCTCCACATAAACCAAAGAGACATATTTAAAAAATGTTGCATCTTGTTAAAAACTAAGTAATAAACTTAAAAAACCTAAAATGTAATTTGTCAAAGGGTGATTGACACGTGGTAAAGAGGACAATCATCGAAGATTAACCCAAATGAAACTGAAGAAACCTATTAAGAAATAAATCTCTTCGGATCACTTTGAGATTATACCTTTCCTTCTTGGCAAATTCACACTTGGACTCATCCTCTTCCAAAAAAGAAGATACGAGCAAACTCCCTATATGGTAAAGATCCTCCATGGAAACCAAAGTGACCTATTACGAAATAAATCTTTTTGGATCACGAGATCACTCTAATTCCACATTTCCTTCTTAGTAGATTCACACTTGGACTCAATCTTTCCTAAAAGAAAAAGACAATGATAGACTCCCCACACGAGAAAGATCCTCCACATAAAGCAAAGAGAACTATTTAAAAAATGTTGCATCTTGTTAAAAACTAAGTAATAAACTTATATATTTAAATTTAAAAAAAAAAAAACCCTAAAAGTAACTTGTCAAAGAGTGATTGACGAGTGGCAAAGAGGACAGTTGTCAGAGATTAACCTAGATGGGAACTGAAGAGACCTAGGCTGCATTTGGTAACATTTCTATTTCAGAAATAACGTTTCGTATAAAAAACGAAAATTTTAGTTTTGGTGTCAAAATGCCTTTTTTAAACGAAAAAATGGTGTTTGGTAAATATGTTTTAGGAACGGTTTCATAATGGAAAAACAATAGTTGTGGTGTTTGGTAAACATAAAAAAACAACAAAAAAAAGATCAAATTTTTCCTCAATTCACTACCTGAAACTCCCTAAAAATAGTTCAAAAAAGAACAATCTAATAGTAAAAACGATATTTTGATCATATAACCCCAAGCACAACCCCAATTGACCACAAGTCAAAACCCTAGAACTACTCTAGTCATACCACAAAAAAAAAAAAGGGATAGAAGAGACAAGGAGGACAAGAACCAGATTAGTAGGCAAGGGTGGAGTGCAAACCTAATTAGAAACAATGACAAAAAGCAATATCTAAAGCATTTTTATTGAATAATTTCTCAATCAAAACAAAGGTGGTCATTTTGATCTGACATCACTGCCTGTTGTTCATTTTCCTATCTTATCTCCCTTGTTCTTCTCATCTTGGAAGCAATAGGAAAAGAAATAGGTGCATAAAAATACAAGGGCATGCTTTAGTTAGAAACTTGGTGATGGAGGAGAACCCAGCTTCACCAAACTTGTAACCAGAGAAGCGATTATTGTTCCTCTGTTGCGATCAACAAGCTTGTGAACAACAGAGTCGATCATCAGAGTTGTTGCAGCACCAACACCATTTCTCGATATCAATGACACTCCAGCAATAGAGTCCAGTAATGGCGTCACTCCATGACTAGAAGACGCCTGAGCCGAAGATAGAATCGAGAGAGAGAGAGAGAGAGAGAGAGAGAGAGAGAGAGAGAGAGAGAGGGCTTTGCAGCAGCTTGAATGACAAAGAGAGAGAGAGCTTGCAGCGATGATGGTGGAAGACGAGGTTGAGGAGAGATTGTAGGCGTTCATTAGCAGGCTGTGAGGGCTGATCGGCAACCAACAACGGTGATGGTGGAAGACAGGTTTGTGGGAAATTGTCGGGAACGATTTTATCTGGAAGGAAACTGGAATGATAGAACGAGTTTTTGTTGTTCTGTCATTTCCTGCTTTTGCAGTTTTTTTTTTCAATTTTTGTTCCAAAAAAACCGTTTCTCACCACAGAGGCACCAAATAGTAGATTCTGTTTTTTTGTTCTAATAGAACGAAAAAACTCCAAAAACGTTCCAAAAAAACGATATCAAATGCACTCCTATTAAGAAATAAATCTCTAGGATCACTCTGAGATTACACTTTTCTTTCTTGGCAGATTCACATTTGGATTCATTCTCTTCCAAAAAATAAGATAAGAGTAGACTCCTATATGGTAAAGATCCTCCATGGAAAACAAAGTGACCTATTAGAAAATAAACCTCTTCACATCGCGGGATCACTCTAATTCCACATTCCCTTCTTGTTAGATTCACACTCGGACTCAATCTCCCCTAAAAAAGAAGACAATGGAAGTCTCCCTACATGAGAAAGATCATCCACATAAACCAAAGAGACCTATTAGGAAATAAATCTCTTTGGACTGCTGGATCACTCCAAGATTTCACATTCCCTTCTTGGAAGATACACAACACTCGGACTCAATCTACCCCCCACCCCCCCCCAAAAAAAAAGAAGTAGAAGAAGAAGATAAGGGTAGACTCTAGGGGTGTCAACCGATCGGGCCGGTCCGGTTTCGGTTGGGCTTAATCGGGCTTGAAGACTTTCAAAGGCTACACCGTGTCCTCCCATTTAACTAATCGGGTTTAGTTATTGAGGGCATGGTACACTTTATATTCGGTCGATCGGCCTCGGGCTATAATCGGGCTACCTTAATCGGGCTTTAGTCGGGCCTTAACTGGGCTACGAACATGTTTAATGTTAAACGGGCTTTAACCAGTTTTTAAACAGACCCTCTTTAAAATGTGCTCTTATATTCCGTTCCACTCATGCAAGCCCAAAAAAATGACAAAAAATCAATAAATGATACCAAATATAACCATTATTTAAAATGTGAACATGTCTTTACGTTTTAGTTTTTATTCTTTAATTTGGGGGGTAAAATAGGTATTCTACAATCATTAAAGGGTGGGGCCAAGTCGGTGCACAATAGGCCGGTCTCGGTCGAGCATTATTCGATCGGTCTCGATTGGGCGCCCGACGGTCCAAGTGGCAAAACCAAGACCAACCATTTATAAATGGGTTGGGCACAAGCCCGACACGTTTAATAAATGGTCTGGGCCGGACCGGTCTATAAACAGTCGGTCCCGGTTGATTTAGTTGGGTCGGGCCACGAATTGACACCCCTAGTAGACTCCCTATATGAGAAAGATCCTCCACATAAACCAAAGAGACCTATTAGGAAGTATCACTTCAAGATTTCACCTTTTCTTTTTGGTAGATTCACACTCGGACTCATTCTTCCTTGAAAAAAAAAAAAAGGGCCTATACGGGAAAGGTCCTACACAAAAACCAAAGAGACCTATTAGTTATTAGGAAAAATCTCTTTGGATCATGGGATCACTTCAAGATTTAACTTTTATTTCTTGATAGATTCACACTGGAACTCAATCTTCCTAAGAAAGAAGATAAGGACAGACTCCCGATATAGGAAATATCCTCCACGCCCAAAGGTGGAAAACTATCAGAACAAAATCTCTTGTCCGACCTTTCCGTCGCAATAAAGAAACTGCATCCAAGTAGGATTATACCTTGCCCCATTTTATGAAAGAGGGAGGTAAGACACAAAGTAAAACATTTCACATCTTCACCCTCTACTGCTCTTTCCTTACCTCCAAATTATTATTGCGCGGAATACTGACTTGAGTATCAGAGAGTCCCCCCACGAAGTCCGCTTTGGGCCTCTATTCTTTTTCACTCTTCAAGTGTACGAGTCATCTACATGGATAAAGGAAGATTCAGGCTATAAGAAAACTTAAATATTGTAACCTTTGATTTTTGTTTTACTCTAGAAAACAAGTTACATTGATTCAAATAATGGTTTTCAAAATAACTCGTGGAATTGTAATTGTCTTATACATTTTTCAAATATACATGTAAATTGGATTTTAGCCACATTAAAAGAATAAATATGTTCTAAAAAAAATTAAAAAATAAATAAATATGTCATGCTAAAGGGTAAAAGGTAATATTCTAATTTCTTTTCCACTAAATTTGATTATAATAAGATATATATATATATATATATATATATGATTTGTGGAAAAAAGAAATGGTGCTTGATTTTTCCTTCACCTGCAGTGACAAATAGAGAATCTCATTATCCACTGCTTTCGGTGGTTGGATGGAGTTCTTTGGACACTAGGAAAGATATTTCAAACATTCGTTCAAGAAGGAAGAGTGATATTGAGAACTCGATGTGAGAATCCTCTTCACTGTAGTGAAGAATACTATCACCTTTTTCAAAAACCAAAACAAGTTTACCACTCTTTAATATTCCCTCCCCCCACCCCCCACCCCCCACCAAAAAAAAAGAAAAAAAAAAGTGTTGCCAAGACGTGTGAAATGAGAAAATTGCTTTATTTGACCAAACTTATACATTGTCCTATGATGGCCCAAACTTATACCGTCTGAATCACCACATCATCCTAACCACTTGGCTCAAAAAAGTGGATGAGTAATTCAGGTAAAAAAATCAAAGGTAAGATTAAATAAGAAAAAAGGAAAAACATTGAAAATATACATAACTATCATCTAAAAGTTGGTTATATGAGTAATTTTTTTTAGTTAGATACTAATATGTGCTTGTACTTCAAAAACTATCACAAACCAATCTATTACAACAATCAAACTTGAAGATGTTAGGAGAAAAGGATAGGGTTAAGTTGTGCTAACAATCACTCGCTATAATATTGTAGATGCCCCTACAATGTAATCAGGGTAATGTGAATCAGCCTCCATTATGAAACAATTCCATCAAACCCTTTCAGTAGTTGTTGCACTCACTACTAGGCCACATCGGGATATACTTAGATTGTACTCAATCAACCAAGACAAGAGCATAAGAACAGCTTCTTAAAACAATGAAAAATGGCGGCAAACATACAATAAGAGTTTGAGAGAGTATGCGAGAATTGTAATTCCAACACACTAAGTAGAATGTATAATCAGCCAATATTCAATTAACCCTCAAATACTTGGATTGATATTGGTTGATGAAGTATTCTCCACAGTCATTTCTCTCATTCTATTGGTCTTGTATATTCTTTTCTTTATATAATTGTTAGGGTTTCAACTAATGGGTATAGACACCATTAGATATATGAAAAACATGGATCCAACTTGAAAGAGAGAACAATTAATGCCTCTCATAATAGCCTTATTTGTTTATGAGTCCACACATAATAATACAAACTTTACATGACATAGAACAAGTATACTAAAACCACCACCCATTAGGGAGACCATCTCAGGCATAGGGCTTCATCTCACATAAAAGAAAACCGGCAATCCAAATAATGAGCAAGCTGCCCCTAGAATTACTTGTAGGCTTGCAGCACTCAATCTTTGAATCAAATAAGATATTAATGATATTTTGCAACCACCTTATTTAATATTTAAACGGGTTAATCGGATCGGTTTTAGAGGTTTAAACAATTCAATTTTTACGGTTTCAATTATCGGATTGAAACCAATGGGTTAAACTGGTTGGTTTGGTTTCAACCCATTTAGTTAATCGGCTTGAAACTTGAAATCAGAACTGAACCATTTACTAAATGGTTTTGTGATTTTGATGTAAACGGCTCAGTTTGGTTTCAGTAAACGGTTCCATTTTCAAATTCACATCCTTAGTTCAAACCTTGTGGGAGCCAAACAAGTAAAGATCTTTTGAAATTGGCATAGAGATATTTTTAAAACTTCATTTGCAATAAATACAATATGTTGCCTTTTGCCATCGTTTATAAAATCAAATTAAGATTGTAGTTGTTGGTATTGCTAAATTGGCATCAAATCACAATATTTTGCTAACGAACATAAATCAGACCCTATATATGGTAGTAGACATGGTTTAGGTATCAGGTACCAAATGGGTTGGCTTCAAATCGAATATATTATCGATATCGGTCTAAGATAGTCTTATTGGATGGTTTTGCCCTCAAGGATATTGATAACTAACCATATTTTGACAATTATAATTTCCCTTCATAATCTATTTGATCTTAACTGATCCAATGTGATCAGGTATCAATACCAATGTCAGCTGATATTGATGCGAAATTAGCCGATATAACCAATACCATACAAATACCTAAAAGAAAATGGCCAAAATGTGAATGTAAAGTTTTATCAAAATTACAATAATGCTCATTCCACATTAGTTTTTTTTTTTTTTCAAATATATTTCAAATCAATATATTTTTTTAAATAGATTTCAAACCCTGTGCTTGAGTCGATCCTTAGACCTCCGACACCAACTTCTACTAGCCAATGCTGCTACAGTTTGGTGCAGGCTAAAATTATCAATTTGGTCTCATCTATATTTGTCACTTGCTACTTTGCTATCAAGCTAAATCACCCTAGCAATCGTGTCATCTATATGGAATATTTTTCTTATATGAAATTGATACGAAAAGGGGGAAAAAAAACTGTAACAGGCCGTATGCTACCCATAATGGGTTTTAGGGTGTCTTTACCTGTACCCAATAAGGTATAAGTTTGAAAAACGATTGGTGATCCTTTACCCTTATCTTAGGGGTAGTCTAATATGGTTTGAGATATATTCAGGGTTTACAAATCAAGAATCAAGATCCAGATCAGAATCTATGGAAATGGATGAAATCAGAATTGATCCTAGTTTCTGTATATGACCTGATTGGCCTCAGCCAATTCTAGAAATGTATCTTTAATTTTTCTGTATGAGAAATGAAAAAACACCCAAAAAATCATTTGACAATCTATTTAATTTGACATAAGAAGGTATCAAATACAAAAGAACAAAAGAAACACTAAACAGGGTAAAAAAATTACACAGAATAAACTAAAGTAAGTAAAATATATTCAGAATATTTATTGTAGCTAACACAGCTAACTAAACAAAGTAAGTGAAGTTATACAGAATATTTACTGTAGCTAACATGACTAATCATACAGCTAACAATAGGAATATCCCTCATCAATTTGTTCTACAAATATCTTGCCACAGATAAGAACAAACTTGGTGCTGCCTGGGTTCCAACCATCAACGATGCACAAACAAAATATTCCATGATAAATTATTTGTATTTGTTGGTTACGTTCAGTAATTTTTTAGGAGAAACGAAGATTAAAATATAAAAAAAAATTATCTCACTTTATTTGAACTTAACAATAATATTATTGGCAAAGGATGGTATTCTAGAACTGTGTCCAACACTATGCCTACGTCACCCCTCCAGGAAAAGTCTCCTACTCTTCCTATTCTAGCCTCCATGTGGAACCACTAGCTCCAAGAAAGCTAGCAGTGTGCCTAACCTCCGCTTTAATAGCATTTAAACTATAGAGTATCTTTGAAGTTGAAAGCTACTTCAGAACACATTTGACGGGTGTTCACACGAAAATCTAATGATAAACTAATGTTTCTAGAAAAATCAATAAGTATTTCTTAGGTGATTATCTTTCTCTACAAATAACAACAACAATCATAACCTTATGACAACTTAATGAGGTCCGCTACAAGTGACTATCTTTGTCTCTTGTGTCATATCTCTTGCTTGGATGTCAAACTATGATATCGTATATTAAGAAAGAGATTGTTACCATTCGTAGAGTAAACAATTATTTCTTCATGTGGCCTATTGCCAAATCCAACAAAACCCATGTGGCTTTAAGACTGTCCCTCCAGGATTTTATTAGGGTCTATATAGGAATTATCAAGTCTAAGCCAAGTGAGTTAGGATTGTACTCAATTATTGAACCAAGCGTGAAAAGATTGCCTTAAACCATAGATATCTGCTCTTTCCGTGATTCTTTCTTACATGACAAAGCTATGAATTACAAACCAATATATGTGGTGTGCATTGGTAGGACTAATCTGGAAGACCCAACTGAAGGGGTATCTTCATGCACCGTATTTTTGAAAAAGATAACACCTTACCTTGCTAGTTAAGTGACATGTTGGAGAGTCCAACTCAAAACCTGGAGGCACTAAATAGAGAGAGCTTATTAATATATGGAGATACGAAGGACTTGAACAAACCGACGTAAGATTACAACTTTGTAATTCCCAATATCTTAACACTCCTCATGCATAAATATTATGCTAAAGAAAATGAAAAAAATCCATAAAATACTATTTGAAGGTCAAATTTGAATCCTTAAGTCATTAGGTGGAAAAAACTCAAGGGTATATTAAAACATTATTAGGTGGTACAAGCTAGGTTTAATTAGAAGTCAAAAATGACCCATTTTCAGCAATCTGTTTTGTTTTCCTAGTCTTCAACACATGTTTAGATCTCCAATGTTGTTGCCCACAATATATCTAAATGGGCTGTTAGTTACCCTAAGTAGGGGTTTTGGATGTCTTCCTTTTTGAAGGACCTTCTTCACTTTGTGTGCATCTTTTGCCCTCGTGGCTTCAATGAATTCCCCCCTTCCCCATCCTTGAGGGGCTTGTGAAAAAAAAAAAAAGTTAGGTGCTTAAGATGGCTTTTTGAGGAGATTTTACATCTTGACTGTGACATGCATTCCATCTATTTGACTTTTAAAGTCTGTAGCAGCAAAAGAGAAAATAGGTTCATCAACCAAACAGTTGTTTTACCAAAAATCTTGAGGGAATAAAGCAGTGCCAGTTATATAAATGTCTAACGTTGAGTTAGCAGTTAAGGAGAGGTGGTTTTTATGTATCTCTTGATGTGAATGATGAGATATTTGAGGGGGAGGCCGGGGTGCTTTATTCTCTAATGAGAGATCTCATCCAGATTGAGGGCGAAAATATACTCAATTTGGGTGGAGATTCTCTAAATAGAATCCAGAGAATACGGTGAGATGAATCTATTGATGGCCTGTGCAAGCAAATGATGATATACATATGAGGCTGTTTTTCTATTTGAACCCGCAATTATTATGTTGTAAAGGAATAATCTTATCATTGCACCGAATTCAACCTATGTGAGGGTTTTGATTTCTATCCATCACCATCTTGATCGATTGAAAGCTTGTGTTAGCTATTATTGGAAGAATTGGGAGAAGATCCTTTGAGCTAATGGGGATAGAGAAGCTTATCAATGAAGTATAGATAGTAATGTCATTTCATGTGTGGAAAGAAAAGATAAAGAAGAAGTTCTGTGCCGCTGAGGAACCTTTTACTACCAGACACACATGTAGATACCATTTCCCTTCCTTAGATTGGGTTGGTGATCAATCACTTGATTTAATTAGAGGAAACGTCACCCTCTTCTTAGTCAATAACTATCACAACACCTACAGCAGGAATCCCTCTGCACCGACCTTACACCCATTTAGGGATGTCAAAATCTAACTTGAACCGAGTGGACCGATTAAAATTGACCAAACAAAATCAGACCAAATCAAAATCTTATCGGGTGGTTTTAGTGACTAGTAAATAACTAAACAAACTAGACTAGCCAAATTATTTGATCAAGATTGGAAACCAAATTGAATCTCGATCCAAATTGAACCCAAAACAGATGGATAAAAAATGTTTGGAAGAACATAAGAGATGGAAAATTGTTTTTTTTTTTTTAATTATTGGCTATATATATAACATGAAATTAAATTGGATTAAAGCTGACATTAAAAAAAGATAAAGCCTGAACATAAACTTAATGGGTTTTGAATTAATTAAGTACTAGACTGAAAATCCAATTCATTCTAATAAGAAATAAATAGAACCGACAAACTGACACACTTACTAAGAGCCGGATCATGGTTTAGGCTCGAATGTCACGCACTTTTATGATGTGTGATCATATCTATCACCAACTCTAAGTCAAGTGAGTTGAGAAGAGCTCGGATCGATGATGGTATTGGATTGATAATAACTTGATAAGAGGAAACTGATAAAGCCCAAAATTGAAACAAAACTTCGGGTTGATGATTTGATTTGATTCAATATTAGACCAAAACCATTTCAACCCGATAAAAAGGGGCCGAACCGACCCCGACCGGACCGATTAACATCCTTGGACTACAAACAACCAACGACAAGATCCGGCGGGATCAAGCCCGAATGACACGCACTTTTAAGGCGCGTGTCCATAGCTGTCCCAAATTCTAAATCGAGTGATTCGAGAAGACGTATTTTAAAAGCAGAAACAGCCAACGAGCCACGAGAAAAGAAAAAACATAGGCGGTCTCCCTCTCTCTTCCAAAGAAAACACCAAAAGTCACCATCTTCGTCTCTGGCTCTGCGATCCCTTCCCAAATGGAATTTTCGTCTGTTTATTCGTCGTTGCATTCCTCGATGAATCGTTTCAGAGGTTCTGCAAATTCATTCTTATCTCAGTACGAACCCCTATCTCTGATTATTGCTCCTCCTCTAGCTATTTTCGTTGCATGGATTCTTCAATCATTCATCTTATCGGTTCAAGAAAAAGGACTAAAAGCTGTTATTGTCGGGGGTTTCATGAACTTTATCAAGTAAGGTTTTCTTATTATTTCATTCAAACAACCATTTCTGTTTTGCTTTCCAAATTCTCGTTCTTATTTTCACTTTTCGATTAATATAACAGGTTGTTTCCTGGTGTGAATACGTACATCGAATCCGAGAAACAGAAGGCTAGTTTTTTTTTTCCCTCTTTTTTTCGTCTATTGGTTCCAATAACCACAGCAACCACTGTGGAAGTAACCAATTATGAAATGTGGCGCGCATTGTTTTACTTGTGAAGTGTTTGGGAAGGAAACAGTTATTGCAAGCTTGGGTTAATTCAAGTTGAACTTGTGCCGCATAATCGAGGCCCTAGCTGTCCCTTTTGATTGATTCTATTTACTGGGCTTTAGCGGCCCTATTCATTGATTGATTTGTATCGCGGCAAGCATCCAATGTTAGCAGCTATTTGATGTACACTAAACAGAATTTTTTTCCGACCTCAAAGGTCTGAATCTGATTGATTGGTCCACTCTATAAACCTGTTAGACCAAAGCAGCCGAATCTGATGATTCTGCAGTAAATATAGCAGTCTTCTTGTATATGCTGGAAGGCAATAGTGAACTAGGGGAAATCAAAGGTCGCATTTTGATACGGTTCCACCTGTTTTTAACAAGAATGCTTTTCCTTTTTCTGGATTTTGTTTATTTAGTAAACGATTTTGATAACTTCTCACAACTTCAAACGTCGTGGCCATCTCCTAATTCTCCTTTTATTGTAACGGACATAACTCATTCAAATTCCTTGGTAGACGATCAGGGCTTCCCAATTGCAATTGCAAAATTCATCAACTCCAACAGATGGCCTGACATGGTGACAAAAGATGGTACCCATCTTGTTGAACTAATAACATCCATTTCCCTTTGTAAAGTTCTAATAAGCCACCAGTCAGGCAAACTACTGCTTATCTTTATTCAAAGGGTATAAAATAGCATAATTGGTATATATATATGTGTGCCACAATTTAGGAAATGTTCTGTTAACAAAACTTTGCATGAGAGAAATTGGGCACTTGATATATATATATATATATATATATATGGAAGTGCTACCCATAGTAGAGAGTTTTCTGAATATATATATATATATATATATATAGTAAAATTTATTTTGTCAGTTGGGGTTGGGATAGTTCTCTTCATCATTTCAATTTTTTTTTATTAATATATTAATAGTACTATTTATTTTTCAGTTGGAGAGTTACTGTGTTTTTGTGTCCTAAAAAATCTTAATGTCTTTATGGGGATGGTTTCTGTGTGTTATTATGTTTTTCTTGGCAAAAGATGGTAATGCCCTCTCAGTGCCTATCTTTTTCATGATCCCACCAAATCTTTGTACCTCTTCCTCTTATACTGGAGGAAAATTGTTGATATGCCAATGCGGTTCATTCGCTACCCAGTCATCATGCCTCAAATCTCTCCTCTCCAAACATATTAACTATCTCCACATCCTGAGCCTTTTTGACTTGGTTAGTTCAAATAATGGCTTGGCATGTGCCCCACTTAAAAAATGACCATTCTTGACAAGGTCTTTAGCTTGGTTTTCTTAAATTTGGGCAGTTAATTTCTCATGTCATTGTATTATTTTGATCTTGATATATATATATATATATATATATATATTTTTTTTCGGGGTGATTTTGAAACTTGATACTGGACTAGGCTCTTGACACTTTGTTACTTCTGCCTTTTCTTGGGTTCATTTTTCAATATGCATGGAAACTCTGATCTTTAATGTTACCCCTGAATCTTTGGTTTCTGCAGGTTGTGGAGGCGTTACAATCTGGTAGCAGTTCTAAAAGGAGTGGCTGGCTGACAGAGCTGCCTGCAGCTGGACTTGGGATGGGAGTCATAGAGAAGATGAAACATGAGAAAGAGACTGATGTGGCTTGGCAAGGCAAATGCTCTGGTACAATGTATGTCTTTTTTTTATTTTTCTTTTTATTACTAATTAATACATCCACATAACATCAGATACATCTTACAATACCCTCCCCCCTCCCCCCTCCCCTCTCTTTTCAGTATAGATTATTGTTATTCTTACAGTTATTTTTTCGGTGCAGATACATTGGTGGAAGTGAGTCTGGGGGGCACTTTTCACTGATAAATGATGCATATTCAATGTTAGTTCAAGATGACACTATTAATTACTCATATTTTATATATTTCAAAGTTCCTGCTGCAATCATGTTTTCTTAACTTCCTCACTAATGTCTTGCGCTGGTAAACAAATAGAAGAAAGTCTTCATAATTCTGGACATTTGGAGTTGAAAGGATCTAGGTTGTTACATCTGTGTTGAATATAATTGTGGCAACTTCTAATATTTGCATGCATTTGGGTTTCTTGGAGATTCAAAAGCCTAAACGGCAGCATCAATAGAAATTGGAGGGTACAAAAAAGATGAATATATGATGCAAAATTCTCTATAATCTGTACAATTCAAATGATCTGCAGAACTCTCTCTATCCTTGATCTGGTGTCACTATGCTTGGCATGTGGGATTGATATTTCCATTGATTCTGTTTTCTATTTCTTCAGTATGATGAATACTGCAGTGCAAAATTAGAGAAGGGGGGGGGGGTCGGTACACCTTGGCTTCTGGATCCCACTGGGACCTCCAGTAGAGTGGTTCGGCAGCCGTCTGCTGTAATTGTTTTTAGAACAATTTAGGTAATTTTTTTGTTGTTCTTTTCAAGTTCGAATATGGATCAGGTGAAAGGAATAAAGTCCTTTCCATTTAGAAATTTGACAAGCACACTTATGTTTGTCCTCCTCTGGTGTGTCAATGTGCTAAACCCTTCTTTCATTTTTTTTTCCCCCCTTCTGGTTTTGAGA
>NC_056561.1:43135606-43152140 GCF_013358625.1 Macadamia integrifolia | reverse complement strand
GGGGGGGGGGTAGATGCTGTGCTGGGAAATAGGAGGACTTGATTATGTGTTTGTTTTCGCCAATTTAGGTTTTGGTTTGAAAATAACTGAAGTGGGTTCGGTGGTATGTAGTAATGCAGATCGATCAGAGGATCTGCTGGTGGTGGGTTTTCTTTAAGATAGAAGGAAGACTGGTAGCAATGGAGCCACTGGGATAGGGAGAAAGGGGATCACAAGGATGAGAGTAAAGGAGAAGTCTTGGGAAGTGAGAGAGAGATGCCCAGCATAGTTGTAGGCCGTTCAGGAGACTTGGTCACCTAGGCTCCTGCGTCGGCAACTTGTCAGTGTCCCCTTGGTGTCGAGGTCCCTCCAACACCTGGGGTATCCGAGATGCTTTGACAACCATGATGCCAAGCTCAACAGCCCCTAAACTCTTTTAAAGAAAAACTTCATTCTTTACTCAAATCATCTTCAATTGATGGTCATTGTATTACATATATAAAGACTTTTCAAAATTCCTAAAAGAACTAATAACTCTAATACCCTGAATAAAATAAATAGATTGAAAATATAACTCTAACTATTAAGTATCCTAATTCCTAATCTAACCCTACTTAAATTAATTAAAGGGGACTCTTTCCATGCTAAACTAACTTAACAGCACATGAGACTCAACACAATTTAATCTACATACTTAATCCTGTGTACAGAATTAAGACCCCAATTTCATCAATAAACACAAAAATAAGAAAACCAAGGTCTATAGAACCCAACAATGGGCCAAACTAAAGAGTTCAAAGGACCAATTGTCCCAATTGGACATCCTTAATTGCATCATGTACATATGTGCTTCATTAAAAAATCGGTTTAGTGGTTATTATTCAGGCCCTTGCAAATGGTTTTGTTTTTGGTGGTTATTTTGGTAATACAGTTATGTTTTTAAGAGTTCAAATTTGCTAGTATGCATAAGAATGCCTTAGTGTTATGATCTGAAATTGAAAACTATGATTTGTGGAGTGATTTTCCTAGTGACTGGTCTCAATTCGGAAGATATAATTATTTCAGGTTTTCCCATACCAATCCATTGCATATGGATGTATTCCAAAGTGTGGTACGCTTTGAAGGTGAAGTAGTTGCAATGACAGCTGCACTACTTGGCAGTAAGGAGAAGGCTTCTGGACGAAAAATCTGTGGCAATATGACATCTGGTGGGACTGAAAGTATATTATTAGCTGTAAAATCCTCACGTGACTACATGAAAGCAAAGAAGGGAATCACGACACCTGAAATGTGGGCTTTCTTGCTTGACATATCTTCTATATAGTGTGCAACCATTCTTTTTCTGTATATGGTATTTATTTATTCACTTAGATTTCTCTCCTAATGTAGGGTAATGCCTGAATCTGCACACTCGGCATATGACAAGGCTGCACAATATTTTAATATTAAGCTGTGGCGTGTCCCTGTCAATGAAGAATTTCAGGCAGATGTCAAAGTGATTAAACGATATATTAACAAGAACACAATTATGGTACGGATTGGTATTTCTCTATTGTACATTTTTGCCCTGAATTATAGTTCTGCACAAGGAGGGGAGGAAGGTAGTTGACTTAGGTGTCAAGAAGTCCAGACCCAGAAACCTAGTCTTGGGTCCTCCACATGTTGTAAATATCAAGTATTTATGACACTATGCTACATATTCACATTTAGAAAAAGAGGTATACTTGGAAAATGTGGCTCTCCTTAACACCTTGGACCTTCCTAGGCATTTGCTTGGGTGCAATGGTGGCTCACCATCACCTTGGGTTCCCTAGGCGCCGTAAATTATGAATTTTACGAATTCTTTTCACCAATTATGGTTATTATCACTATGTCATCGTTGCAGTTTGCTTTACTTTATCATAAATTCTACTTGCCACTTGAAACAACTTGAATTTTTGTATTCTCAGATAATTGGATCGGCCCCTGGGTTTCCACATGGCGTCATTGATCCCATTGAAGTATGTGAGTTTGACATTCCATATAATTTCGTAACATTTTCTATAGGGTTCATCAATACTGTCTTTTTGGATTCCCAACCCCCTCCTACTATCAGTAGGTTTGATGTCCTTTCCTGCTTACCTATTTACTACGCAGGAGCTTGGTGAATTGGCATCAAGTTTGGGAATTTGTTTCCATGTTGATCTCTGCCTTGGTGGCTTTGTATTGCCTTTTGCTCATAAGCTTGGGTATGCTCCATGTGCTCCCCCCTTTTTTTTTTCACTCCCTCATGTTGGCACCACTGGGGGTGACATATAAACCTTCTTGTTGTTTTGATGGGTGTTTGTGATACTGTCTAGTTCAAGTTTATTCTGGAGCATAAATACTTCTTCTGTAGGGATGCATCTTTATGCTTCTCACATACTAAAAAAGTTTTGGCCATTATCGCAGTCATTGTGCACTATCCTTTACAGGCAAAGGCTAGCATACTCCATAGATATTTTCCCCCTTGTACAGTTATTAGAGAGATGATTCTTGTCTGAAACATGATGCAGAAATAAAATTTCTCCATTGTTTTCCTTTTTTTAGTAAATATTTATCCCTCTGGTTGGTTCATCTCTGCTTGAATCACTTAGTAATGGTGATGCAGATTTGAAGATCTACTCATGTAGGAAGAGAGCCAATTAGATAGCCAAATAGCCAAAATGTGGGTTTCTGTTTTATGTTATTTCCTTCATCTTATTTCTTTATTTCGGTTCAATTGATTGAACCAAAATAGATAGCCAAATAGCCAAACTGTTGGTTTCTGTTTTATGTTATTTCCTTCATCTTATTTCTTTATTTTGGTTCAATTGATTGAACCATAGTAGTCTAATTTAAGTTGTGGTTCAGTTTTGGGTCAATTTAAGCTGTTTGTTTTATTCCCTTAGACAACAAAAGAGTTATTCTATTTTCTATCTATAAAAGCAATCCAAAGGGAAGCGACTGCCCATGATTTTGGTAAGCAACTTGTTGTTGCTGCACTTCTTCTTCCATGGAGAATCCTTGAGTGTGATCCAATGGACACCTTGTTGTCACAACCCGCCCAACAAAGGCCCACGGGCCTAGCTCACCAAGCCATGGACTAAAGGGATTGGGCTAAGCAAGGTCAAGTTTCTAGAAATTTCTACCGAAGTGTAAGAAGTCTAGACACTTGTAGAGTCTATTGTCTAGACCCTTCTACCATAGTGTGGAGGATGAGTCTAGATCCTTCTAAGGAAACCTCTAGAAGCATGAGTACTCTAGAGAAGAGTTGCACATAATAGGTTCTTCTAGGGTCTTCCACCAAGGAGGTGGGAATGTTCTAGGCTCTTTGGGTAGAATGTTCCTAGCCATTGGATGGATGACAAGTGTAAACGTCGTAGACAGTCTTTGTAAGGATGGGTGCCTATAAAAAGGTGTTGCCTCATTTGGCAAAGGTATCCACCAATCCACCAACCACACGAGTGAACATTCAGCCTTGTACTCAAAGCTCTAGTGAAATACAACTTCCATTATCTCAAAACTCTTATTAAGTTTCTCAAGTTCTCTTGCCAAGTCCCTTAAGGAGCAAAAGACTGACTTAGTGCTGATAGGATTGCTAATTGCTGGCGCGGTTGCATAGAAAGGTCTAAGGCTGTGACATTGCTGTCAAAAGCCCATGGTTAGTGTTTATTATTCGTGCTCTTGTGCTACTGATGTTCTTCAGTTTATTGTTGATCTTAATTAATTATTTCACCATTGACAAGTAAGATCATCTTCTAAAAATCCCTGTTCTTAATTTTGTTTGCTGAGAAATTTAGGAAAACTTGTTCCCCAAACCCAAGAGTCCCATCTTCTTTTCCGAGTGTTTTCCCATCCTTTGAAAGAAAAAAAAACCAAGCCATTCTGACCTGCTGATTTTCTGTTATATGATTTCTCCTATATTCTTTCCTATATCAAGTTTAACACTGTTTCAGGCCTTATATTGAAATTGATAGGGAGTTTTAATGTTGCTAAATATATATTGATCTGTGGTTCTGGTTTCCTAAATGTTACAGACCTATTATCAATCTATGTTCAACTTAAACCTGTTTTCTGTCTTTTATTTCCCATGTCCTCCTGCTAATTGACTTATCCCTATTTGCTGATCTGTTCACTCAAATAAGTAGACTTTCAGAAATTATTACCCATCCTATTCCCCACAGTCGACCTTAGTTTCATGCCCTTTTGATCCCCTGTTTTGTCTCAGCCCAATTTTTCCTTGAATCTGGATTATTCCCTGATATAAGATCTTGTTAGTCGGGAGTGTTTGAATCCATCAATCAGTTCTACACTAATGGTAGTTAGATAGGAATGTTTTGATTTAAAATTTAGTAGAAATATTATTGTGTGTTCATATTAGATGATAATGAGATTTAGATTTTGAAGAAAACCAGTTTAAGACCTTGTAGGAAAGTGACTGCTTAGGTTTGAAGATTTGAAAAATGTCTTAGTGCCATGAATGTGCATCGTAAGAGGATGTTTTGTTCAATTACTTCAAGGAGAGCTCGTAGATCTGTTCTAAAGCTCCTACCTCACTTGGCTTTGTTACACAAGTCTTAGCTTTTCTGACCACTATCATTGATATTGTGAAATGTCTTTTGAAAGCATATTTGAATGATCATATTTATGTCCTCTTTTTCTTTATTTAGTTTAAAAGAAAAGAGAATCTTGACCAATAGTAGGAGGGCACACTCCCATGCCATGGCCTATTTAGGTCATTTTGACTTTCAAATAGATGGGGAATCTCCTATACAAGGATTAAAGTATCGGTATCGGTCGCCGTATCGGTCGGTCAAAATTAAGATACGTATCGGAGAGTATCGGAGAGTATCGTATCGTATCGGAGATACGCTAAGATACGCACATAAATGGATAGGGAACACATTTTTATACACTTTTGCATAAAAAAACAGTTAAAAAAAGTTATATATAACATGTAGAATGCATAAATACTTAAGTGGAGGGTATCGTATTGATAGACAAATATATTGAGTTGAAAATGTTCAAAATGATGAGGGTATGGTATTGATAGACAAATATATTTTTTTGAGAAAAATCAAAATTTTCCATGGAAGTTGTAGAACACTTGTTTTTACATAACATATAAAAAATCTAAACATTTTTAATCATTGAGCATGAGTAAATCTAAGAAATTTGAAATAAATTGAAACCCTCATTTTCTCTTGAAAAAAGTTTGTAAATCCTTATAAATCCAATGATTTCATGTAATAATGATGCACAAAATGTGATTCTAAGTATGATGAACTAGGGGTGTCAATTCGTGGCCCGAACCGACTAAACCGATCGGGACCGACCGTTTATAGACCGGTCCAGCCAGAACGTTTATTAAACGTGTCGGGCTTGAGCCCGGCCCGTTTATAAACAGTCGGTCTTGGTTTTGCTACTTGGACCGTCGGGTGCCCGACCGAGACCGACCGTTTAACACCTGATCGAGACCGGCCTATTGTGCACTGGCCTAGCCCGACCCTTTAATGATTGTAGAATACCTATTTTACCCCCCAAATTAGAAAGTAAAAACTAAAAAGTAAAAACATGTTCATATTTTAAATAATGGTTATATTTGGTATCATTTATTAATTTATTGTCATTTTTTTGGGTTTACATGAGTGGGCCGGAATATAAGAGCACATTTTAAAGAGGGTCCGTTTAAAAACCGGTTAAAGCCCGTTTAACATTAAACATGTCCGTAGCCCAATTAAGGCCCGACTAAAGCCCGATTAAGGTGGCCCGATTATAGCCCGAGGCCGACCGACCGAATATAAAGTGTACCATGCCCTCAATAACTAAGCCCGATTAGTTAAATGGGCGGACACGGTGTAGCCTTTGAAAGTCTTTAAGCCCGATTAAGCCCGATCGAAACCGAACCGACCCGACCGGTTGACACCCCTATGATGAACCTTAGATTTGTAAAAAAACTTGAAAATCTAAGGTTAAAGTTGAAAAAAGTGAGTAAAGATTCAAGAACTTACTATTCAAAATTTTCAACTTTCAAGTTCAAGGTTCTTCTTGGACTATGTTTTTCTCCTTCTTTGAACCATTCACTTCGACAATGTTTCTTTCAATCTACCATTTGAGTCTCCAAAAAGGTGTGTGAATCAAAGGGGAAGAAAGAAGAGAAATATAGAAAACTATTGGTGAGAGTTTGAAGTGTTTGTTCAAACAATAAAAGGCACATTCACGGGAATTTTCATATTTTCAGTCGATACGTACCGATACGGTACCGATACAGTACGATACGGCTCGATACATACCGATACGGTCGATACATACCGATACTCTAGGGAATTTCCAGATTTTCAAAAGTTCGTATCGTAGAGTATCGTACGTATCGGTACGGTACGGTACGATACGCACGATACAGCGATACGTAAATGGGGGCCCAAAATTCCCTGTAGCGTATCGGTATGTATCGTGCCGATGCCTACCGATACGGATTCGTATCGGCCGATACGGCACGATACGCACCGATACTTAAAACCATGCTTTCATGTGAGTCAGGTCATTGGAGTAGTAATGCAGGAGAAGTTCTCGATAAACCTCCTATAGTATCCGGCCAATCCCAGAAAACTACGTATGTCTACCACACTCTTGGGAGTCTCCAATTCTAGAACTACCTTCACTTTGCCTAGGTTAACCTCTATACCCTTGGCTAAAACAATGTGGCCTAAGAATGCCACTGGTGACAACCAAAACTCGTACTTATTGAATTTGGCATAGAGTTGCTTCTCTCTCAGCCGTTGGAGTACTAATCTCAGGTAAACAGTATGTTCCTCTGCACTCTTAGAGTAGACCAAAATGTCATCAATGAATACTATCACAAACTTATCTAAGACATCCTAAAATACCCGGTTCATCAAATCCATAAAAGCAGCCAGTGCATTGGTCAACCTAAATGACATCACCAAGAATTTATTATGTCCAAACCTTGATCTAAAGGCTGTCTTATCGACATCACCATCCTTGATCTTGAGTTGGTGGCAGCCTGATCTAAGGTCGATCTTGGAGAACACCTTGGCATCCTGCAACTGATCAAATAAATCAGCTATCCTTGGCAAAGGATACCAGTTCTTGTTGGTTAGCTTATTAAGCTTCTGTCTTTCTTCTTAACAAACAATACCGTTGCTCCCCATGGAGACACACTAGGTCTAATGAATCCCTTCTTCAGAAGGTCTTGAAGTTGCACCTATAATTCCTTTAACTTTGTGGGGGCTATATAGTAAGGGGCCTTTGACACTGGTGCCGAACCAGGGAGTAGGTCTACAGCAAACTCTATCTCTCGGTCTGGTGGCAAGCCTGTCAAGCCATCTAGGAATGCATTGGGAAATTTCCTCAACACATCTAGCTCAATCAATGGCCTAATTTCTATCTCAGTATCCATCACAGATGCTAAGTAGCCTTGACATCCCTTATCTAATAGCTTCTTCATCTGGTGCGGATATGATAACTTTCTTGGGTTTCTTTGGCTTATCCCCTTAGAACACAAACTCATCATCATCACGAGGTCTGAAAATGATAGCCTTCTTTGCACATAGCACACTGGCTCTGTATGTGGATAACCATTCTATTCTTAAAATCACATCGTAGTTGGTCATATCCAACTCAATTAAGTGAGCATTCAACTCACAATCACCTATGGTACTGGACAAGGCTCATAAACATAGTTTAAACCCGCCACACTTCCTATAGGGGTGCTCACAGCCAAACATTGAGTCATTCCTTTAGGTGGAATTCTCATCTTCTTCATAAATGCCAGTGACACAAATGAATGCGAGGCTCCTGACTCAAATAACACATGTGCAGGCAATAATGATATCAATAATGTACCTGTCACTACACCGGGTGCAGCCTCAGCATCTTCTGTAGTCATAGCAAACACTTTGCCCTGTGGTTTTTGGCCCTATAGGGGCTGTCCTGGCCTAGGGGTTGAATGTCTACTGAGGTCTAGGTGGCATAATGTAGGGTGCATCACCTGGCCTTTAGTGGGGGCATGTCCTAGCCATGTGGCCCGGCTGATCATAATGAAAGCATCTCGGGCTCGATCCCGAAGACTGAGATACAACACTAGATCAGGAGGGCTAGGAAGTTTGACTAGCATCAGGCTTCCTAAATTGCACTGGAGTTGGGTTGACATAAGGCACTCAGAAAGGTTTGTTGCCTCCGCTAGAATCAGTAGATCCCATTAGCCTCTTTCTTATTCCTTGCTGAGCCATGTAGTTATCCCTATGCCAATCTTCAATAGACTTAGCCACTTGGACCACCTCAGCATAGGTTTGTAGTTTCAACCCCATAACATTTAACCCAATACCTGGCCTCAACTCTTTCTATGAATTTCTTTGCTTTAGCCCTATCACCTCTGAGATGCTTAAGAGCAAAATGGAATAGCTCCTCGAAGCATTGCTAACACTCGAGTGCAAACCAGAAACCTTAAACCAACTGAGAGAACTCACTCTCTCTCCTATCCCAAAAGCTTTCCAAAAAAAATAGTTCTCAAATAAGGCCCCTTTGAAGTTTGCCCAAGTAGGGTTCAGGTTACTAGTTCTCAGAATAGACTCGGTGGCACTCCACCAATCATCTGCTTCATTCTGTAACTGATAGCCTGCACATAAAATTTTTTGCTCATCGGTGCAGTCCATCAGTCTAAAAACCTCTCTATTCCACCAATCCATCTTGATGGATACAACGGGTCTTGCCCCACCTTGGAGAAATATAGGGGCCTAAGCTGTTGAAACTTCTCCATCATTTTTGTTAAGTCTGTCAAGCTCTCTACATGGGTTTGAACTTGTTCCTGCATCAGGTCTTGCACATGCCCATGCACTTGACCCCCACCAGATGTTTGAAGGGTAGCCAATCTAATGGGTAATGGAATGGGTGTCGGTGGAGTAGGAGGTGCGGGTGGTGCATTGCAGGCTTCCATTGCCACTTAGATTCTATTATCGATCCCAGCTATAAACTAGTTTTACCTTTCTTCCACTTCCCGATCATGTTATTCATGATGGATGCCACATCCTGGGCTATAAGTATAGGTGGAGCTGGAGGTGTATTGTGGGGTCTACCCTGATTCCATGTATGGGAATCGGGAGGTGACGGGCATGATTGGGTGCTCCGACATGATATGATTCCTACGAAGGAATCCGATTAGCGCACATGCATAAACAAGGTTGTATGTAATTGGAACACATGCATGTATAGTGGGTCCCACACATATATGACAGTCAAAATTAGGGTTAGGGCATGCATAAGTGGGGTTCGCACATACTAGGATCCGATCACGCACACATCCCAAAGAGGCACACCATTAAAGGAACCAAATAAAAACCTAGGTTTGAAAAATAACATGATTTATTTTTCAAATGAGTCCACTGGAAACAGGGAGTCAAACCACTGGAAATATGGTTTAACCCACCAGAAATATCAGTGCTATTTCTGGTGGACAAAACGGAGGCCAAAATCTGACTTTTCCCTTCACTAGAAATAGACACCGAAAGTATGCCCAGTGTTTTCGGTGGGCTATTTCCGGTGGCACTAAACCGGCCATAAATAGGCTTGGGTCTTGGCTTATTCACACAAAACCCTATTTACTCTTGTGAAAAAAGTGTGAAAATAGCCAAGGAGTCTTTTGCTACCCATTCCCTACCTTCCTTGCGCTATTTCACGATCAATCGGTGCCGCATTCGCATCCAAGGTATGCTTTCTCTCTCTGTAACCTAGTTTTTGTGATTTTCTTCTCTAGCAATGATGTTTGAATGCCATGTACGTACCCGACATGCTCTTATATAAGAGGAGCAAGATGCCGCTGAGCAGTTCAACCCCATTCTGTTCCGCTCTGTGGTTGAGCGAGACCGTTAGGAATTCTTTGAGCACCATAATGTAGACCCGGGAGACTATGTGAGGACCAAAGACTTCTGCGCATTCCATCTTCATCAACGGTTTGAGGAGATTGAGTGGTACCGTATCCTGAAACCCAGCCGATACTACTACCCCACCCTAGTCAGGCTATTCTACTCTAACATGGAATGCGTGAACCGGGGTGCCAAAGAGATGTGGATCACCTCCTATGTGAAGTGGGTAGAGATCTCCTTTGAAATGGGGCAGCTAGCAAATATTTTGATGATTAGCAATGTAGGTGATCTAGTGTACTGCCTACCTCAGACTCTGGCATATGAATTTCAGGGTCCCAACACCTTCCAGGAGATCAATGACATACTAACTAGGGAAGCTAAGGGATGGAATCATTCAGTCAACTATTTTACAACCCCAAAGGTTGTTTGCCGTGCAATTTAGCTGAATGTCCTCCCCACCTATGGACATTATAATGAGGTATCCACCCTACAAGCCTATGTGACATACTACATGTATATGGGAGCACAGATACGTCTGCCTTACCTCCTAATTTGGACCATGGTAACTCAGTCTGAAAGGCAGGATTATCAAGTAGGGAACCTATGCTACGGGAGGATATTGACTGACATCTTCTGCTACTTTAGGGTGGACTTGGAGGGTGAGGCATGCTTGGGTGAAGAGGTCATAGACTTCAACCAAGATTCTCTGAGGAAGATGACCATAGATCTACGAGAGGTGACTCCTATTCCAAGAGAAGGTCATCTGCCTATGGAGGTAGAGGGTGGTAATGCCGGTGATATTGGTGGTGCAGGAGGAGAAGCTGCTGGGGCTGCTGGAGCTCCACCACCTAATCCCCAGGCTATGGGTTCTATGGCGGCTTCTACATATGAGAGCACTAGGGGTTCGAGGCCTTATGGTCTCAGTGATGTTATGGCCCATCTGGATACCACTATGTCATTGATGAAGAGTATGGACAGTCACCTCGAGAGCATAGACAGGACCTATTATCTTATGGACAATAGAGTGGCCTCCTTAGAGGCATAGATGCAGGTGATGGTCTTCCATCTGGGTATCCTGGTGCCTCCTCCAAGAATGCATGGTTTGAACCAGGCTCAGGGCCAAGGACAGTACCAGCAGCAGCAACAACAAGAGTAGTGGCATGTTTGCCACTGTAGCTTTTAGGATTTTCCATTTTATATCTTTATTTGAGTTTGATGTTTTTAAGATTAGTTGAACTTTTATATTATGTCATTTGCTTCAGTTGTTTAATTTCCTAGACTTAGGCTAGTTAGGATTTCTTGCTTTCAGTACTTTAATTTTTACAAAAAGTGTAAGATGTGTATTCAAGTTCCTTATTATAATGAAAACACCTATACTTGTCTCCTAATTGTACAATTTCTATTATTGTTGTCTTCAGATTTTTATTTAATCCTAATTTCCCCAAAATCTTGGTTTGACTGAGAATGTGAGTTAAGGCAGAGCATCGCACTTTGAAACTATAGCTGTCACACCCACTCCTAGTAGACCCAACTTACCATTAGGAATACCGGTGGTGTGAGTAAGACACATACCTGTCTCACAAACCTACAGGATCTTTGATAGCAGTACCTTAACATTTTCACAATCTCACAACACAGACTAACATAAGCAGTGGAATCAAAGTATAGTAGCGGAATTATAAATAAAATGGGAAAACATCTAATAGTAATATAATAACAATAACCGAATTATTCTGTTACATTCATCCATGACATATAATATAATATCAAGAAAATATACAATCCATAACTATATCCAAAAATATCAAAATATGATGTACAATCTCATGATGAGGCGTAAGCACAGTGATTGCAAACACAGTCCTGATCATGCTCCCCCGCTTCTGGCATCCACCAGTTGCTCACACCATACTTTTACCCAGAAGATACTGGGTCACCAACCATTGGCGCCACAGTACCTGCATCATCATTTAAAAAGGGGTGTATAAGTGGGGTGAGCTTTCCAACTCACTCAGTGAGGGGTGGGGTCAAACACATCCAAGCAAGACGATAGTAATAATAATTTATGATGCATGATTGTGGAAATTAGACACATAGTCCATAATGTTCGTGATGTAGTTCATTTGTTTATTATTCACCTAATAATACAAACTAAGTTTGGTGAATGCTACTACAGTGCATTAGGCTGTATCCCTCATCTCTAAAACAACATTGACTACGCAGTGATACAAACTCTAGCCGTGACTAGAAGCCTGTCGGTCTCCGTATGCATCCATAGGTTACCCAGCAAACCCCTGATAACCCCCTCCTGACAGTCATGGCACCAGTAACACATCGGCCATACCTGACAGGTTCCCACCTCTAGCAACAATCACATCATACCGCGGGAGTGGCACTTTGGAAGGGCTCATCAAACATACCATAATGGGTTATCCAACACCTCAACCCCTATTGGCAAGGGTACATAGCATAGGGAGTGATACCTAACCACATACATACTACATGCCTTCATAATGATACAATTAGTATGGATTACACAATACTGGAGAGACCTCAGCCACAAAGTGTAATCCATCTCCAAATATAGTCCCAGGTACACGATACCAGAGAGACCTTGGCCACAAAGTGTAACCTGAGACCATTTACCTAATCTAGCATGGAAATAGTAGTTGCATATGGACTACGCAACACTGGTAAGACCTTGGCCATGAAGCGTATCCATTTCCAAATGTAGTCCCGAGGTACATGATACCAGGGAAACCTTGGCCACAAAGTGTAACCCTCAACTACAACTAGCTCTAATGCACATAATCAATGCATGAATGCAACATGCATACGGCAATCACGACACCAGTACCACCTCGACCACATCGAATTTCATCTCACACACACACCCATCCAAATACATGGAGATCACGGCACTGGTACCACCTCGGCCACACCAAATCCTGTCATACATTTCCATACAATTTATATTAGGATTATAAAATGACAATTTCAATTAAACATATAATTCTAAGCATGTGAGCAATTAAATAATTAATAAACATTTTAAAAATAAATATAGTCCATCCCTCACCTTGTTGATCTTTGTTTGGTTTAGAGTTCAAGTAAGGCCACCGATCAATCTAATCAATTCTGACTTTGGGGCACGTGTGCATCACTATCTTAGACACAGAGAATCATACATCAATATGCATCGGGAGCATTGGGAACATCGGGAGGGACCTACACAAGTCACCCCCAAAATGTACAGACACTGTCACCCAATGACTGTAATGTCACCATAAACAACCATCGTAAATAGGGCATTTCCACCAGAAATATCAGGCCTATTTTCGATGGAGGTGACAGAGAGCACATAAGGCTCCATGTCCATCGAAAATAGACCCAATGGATCCGGTGGGCTATTTCCAGTGGAGGTACAGGACAGTCCAACAATTTGGGGCTTTTTGGCTTAGGCCGATTGCTAGGATTTGTTCCATGGAGTTTGTAGGGGATGTTCCTACCATCATTATAGGCCAAGAAAATCCCAATTCCACTAAGCCATTTGGGAGATACGTCGATCGAACGATCAAAATCCTAGTTGGTCTTTTGGCATTACATGTTACCAGAGCTCACCGGGCTTAGTTCGAGCTCGATAACAACATCGGGAGGGTAAAACACCCATCCTATAACCTTAACATGGTGTGTACACCAAGATTCTATCCATACCTAGATTTTCCTAGGTTATAATGAAGAGAGAGAGTGGCATGGGAGGTTGTACTTACCTCTGACAACGATTCCAGCAACAAGGCAGTAGTCGGCACCAAGCTAGGCCTCCAACCTTCTCCTTCTTCCTCTTCTTCTTCCTCCCTCTCCTTTTTCTCTCCTCTCCTACATTGGGCACAATGGAAATGAGGAAATGAATCCTCATTTCCTAACTTATAACTTAAGTTGGGCCTTAGGGTCCGTTTGGTTTGGACCCCTTTTGAACCAATAGGGTTAAAATGTATTTCGAGGCACATGGACCCACATATTTAGGTCCATAAGGTGTTCACATCAAGAGGAAGGTGTGGAGGATGATTTGGGATCATCCGAAACTATTTACAATGTGAGTAGTGGGACCCACTGGCATCAGAACCTCAGCAGCAGCTTGTGGACCCACCAGAAACAAGCACCGAATTCATGCCCAGGCTGCTTCCAGTGGCTTGTTTCCGGTGGCCAAGACAGCTTGCTATCTTGACAGCTTGTTGTCCCATGGTTGGCCTCGCACGGGTGGCTGCCCTTGGACATGCTCAAGGCCTTTTGGTAATTATGATGCATGTAAAAAATCTAGTGTGGAGAGTCAGGTTACTTATTGTCTGGGATCGAAAGGTATGAATCCCTTCCAATTAGATAGGCATGCAATACATGAACATGTGGGGTCATCTCTACCCCTTTGGTAATGTGTAGCCATGAGCCAAAATCCGATCGTACTTCCAATCTTTGATCTAAGGCCTGTCACAACAGTTTAACTTAGACCGGATTAGGGCATGGGTGTAACACCTAGTGGACGAGTTATGTCTCATGGGTGTTTGTAGTGAATATACACCCAAAATTTAGAATAAACAAATCCCAACCTTGGATAAAGGTAAGGGCCATACTGATCCAGAGCAAAGATAATTCCTCTTACAAGAGACCCCCACACTTAAACTTTTATTACCCTTTATCAATTCGAGGCACTAGCATATTTCTTAATTTGGAACTCACCTCGTCTCTTCCAAAATATCCTTATCTTAAGGCAAAACCACTTGTGAAGAAATAGGGAATCAATGACTAAGGCGTTGGAATGTTTTTGACCAAACATGTTACCTAGCATTAATGACATTTGCACATTTTTTTCCTCCTTTTTTTTGCTTAATAAACTCTATTCTACTCCACTACTTTTGGCCTGAATGACATGGTGGAGCAAACACCAGACACCCAAGGTACTATGTATGTTCGCTTTTTGTATATGCCCACAAAGACAGTGATGCTAGAGTTCTTTCAGAAGTTTCTTCCCTAAGAATTTTGATCAAGCCACCACGCTTCCTAAGGTGCATTACCCTATCTTGTTCCAAGGGAATCAACTCTTATTCTTCTTTATACCATATTTCACACTTTATTTAAAATTGTGCAATTATCAACTCATGCTAAATTAAAAAGAAGGTCTCAACTCCAAATCAAAAGTATAAGGATCCCACAAACTTACATATGGTCCAACACCATAAAACAGGGGTCTTTTATTTTTCAAAAAAAGTCCCATCTCAAGACACAAGCTTGTTTCTTTCTTCTCAATAGGGTTTTTATACGTTCAAAATGGATACCTTAATCTAAACTTTTATTTTCATACGTCAAGCAACCGAATGGTATGATCATTAGCCAAAAGTCAAAGTAGGACTTCATCCTTTGCAAGCTCAAAAGCGAAAGGAAAAACAAACAAAACAAAGTGGAAAAAGAAAAACTGGTTTCCCTCCCCCACACTTAAGTTATGCAATGCCCTCAATGCATGGAAAGAATTAAAAGTGAAGACAATGCAAGGGGATCATACCTAATTAAAAGTTAGTCATCAGTGTAAAGAGGTTCATGGAGATCCATGACCTCTTCACTACAACTATTATGAAACTCGACGAACAGTTTCAAACAGTGACCATTAACCTTCAAAATTGCCGTTGTCCCTAGATTCAGAATCTCTACAACTCCATAGGGATATACATTATGGACAATAAATGGGCCATCCCATTGGGATCTAAGCTTACCAGAGAAAAGATGCAATTGAGATTTGTACAATAAGACCTTATCACCAATTGCAAAAGATTTATGCAGAATGTGCTTATCATGGAAAGCTTTGGTCTTTTCCTTGTAAATCTTAGAACTTTCATAGGTATCATTCTTAAGTTCCTCCAACTTAGATAGTTGGAGCCTACGATGAATTCCCATATCAGAAAAATCAAAGTTGAGCTTCTTGATGGCCCAAAAGGCCTTATGCTCCAACTCAATTAGTAAGTGACAGGCTTTTCCATACACCAAACGGTAGGGAGACTGACCAAGATCGGTCTTAAATGCAGTCCGATGGGCCCCAAGGCATCAATGAGCCTAAGGGACCAATCCTTATAGTTGGGATTAACAGTTTTCTTCAAGATTTGTTTGATCTGCCTATTAGACACCTCCACTTGGCCACTAGTTTGGGGGTGATAAGGGATAAATAACTTATAGGTGATCCCATACTTTTTTATTAAGGCCTCAAGAGGTCGATTACAAAAATGAGTACCTCTATCACTAATTATTGCACGTGGTGCACCAAAGCAGAATACATGTTCTCTCTGAGAAACTAGACCACCACTTTGTGGTCATTAGATTCACAAGGTATGACCTCTATCCATTTATAAACGTAATCAACAACCAAAAGTATGTATAAACTCCTAAAGGAATTAGGGAATGGTCCCATGAAATCGATTCCCCATACATCAAAGATCTCAACTACCAAAATAGGGTTGAGAGGCATCATGTTCCTCTTATTGATACAACCAAAAGACTGGCAAGCGGGACAAGCCTTGCAAAAATTAAAAGAATCTCTAAAAAGAGTGGACCAATAAAATCCGCATTGGAGAACCTTTACGACAGTCTTCTTAGGTCCAAAGTATCCACCACATGCATAATCATGGCAAAAAGAG